>NC_071091.1:60821923-61076923 GCF_027358695.1 Spea bombifrons
TCGCCAAATGAGCATTCACCACAGAAGTTCTTCAGCCCTGATTCACTAGCAAGTTGAGCCCCAAGCCAAGTAGTCAGGCAAGCCAAGGGTCAATGACAGCAAACATGATCTTCAACTGAGCAAAAGAAATAGCAGGGTATCTGTGCCGACCAGTTATTATTTTTTAAATCTGGCGTCAGGTTGGCCCACCTCAGGGACACGTTTCCGGAGCACCTATAGTATTTTCCTGTGGGTGAGGACCCGGGTGACTACACACCACTTGACTTGACAATACATACACTCATCTTTTCCTCCATTTCACATCCTCCATTCTCCCACCGTACCTACAAAACAAAATTTTCTGAGATACAGCATCATGATGTCATTTAAAAGCATGGTTAACAGAGCAATTGCAAAAGAGAAGCAAACGAAGACAGAAGAACAAGAAGAGGCAAGAGAAGAAGTGGAGACCGCCAACCGACGTCAGCGGGACCGCCCACCGACGTCAGTGTGCAGTCCTGGCAAGGGAAGGCTCCGGGTAGCTGGAGCCTAGAAGTTCCCAGGTATGTGTATATATTCCTTCAAGATATCTGTTTGCAAGATCCTTTGAACCAGGAATTTCCATATATTCCAGGTTCTGTTTTATCTTATTAGATAAATCACTGAGTGCACTTTATCACATTTTTTGGACCATAACATTCATCATTAAGCTGTGAGAAGGTATAGAGACTTAGTGTACAACACAATTTTAGGCCAGAAAAATTGTGTTATTAAGGGTTTGTCTGATTATGGTAATTTTTTGCCAAAATCTTTATGTTATCAATAGGTGGGAAACACCTAGTTCTAAATATAGTAGAATTAATTGAAATGATGTTTAACATCTATCATGATTTAAATTATCATTATTATTATTTTTATTATTTCCTTTCAAATGAAAAATGTTACTGTGGTTCTCCGTTTTCCTTTATAACATGAAAACCCAGAACCTTTCTCTGGAATCTTTCACTGGACAATATCACTCAACAGCACTTCTCCAACTGCTTTACATGATAAATGAAGCTATCTGTGTGTGATCTGTGAGCTATTTCAACTTTACATATAAAAAGTGTTTTGGAATTTATCAAAGACACAATGATAGGTGCATGAAAGTTATTAGTGCAGGCAGGCTATGGATGATAGGAGTTTAAAAACAGCTGGAGATATATGTTTTAGTTGTGCTTGGCATCTAGAATATATGTTTGTTGTTGGACCCCATTTATAAGTTTTATTAATTTGAGTGGACAGGACATGCACAAGTAAGATGACCAAGTTGACCATGTTTTCATGGACACATACAATATTCTAATTTCCCTGGGAAATGTGGCTGATAATGTATACACAAGCGATCACATAAACGTGGTTGTTTTATAGGACAACTCATACTCCTCCTAAGGGAAAATATGACCAACTTTCACTAAAGGTTATTGTTACAGGACGGCATGCAACACATACATGTACTGTTGCATGTACTGTATACATGTACTGTTGTAGAAAACATATGTGAACCCTTTGGAATTTCCTGGATTTCTGCATACATTGGTCATTAAATTTGATCTAATATGCAACTATACAGACAAACATAGTCTGCTACCACCAATAACACACAAACAACTATACATTTTATATGTTATCTGTTGGAGAGAGTTCAAACGAGGGCTACCAAAATATTGAATAGTTTGCAGGATAAAATTATGAGGAAACAATTAAGAAACTCAGCATGTAAAGCTTGGAGGAAAGAAGAGAACGGAGAGATGTGATAGAAACTTGTAAATACTTAGAGATTTATCAAAGTAAAGAAATTAAGTTGATTTCAAAGAAAGATAAATGTTAGAACAAGATGTCATTGTCTAAAACTAGAGGGTCAAAGGTTTAGATGCAATGTAGGAATGTTTTACTTTACTGAGAAACAATTTCCCACAGAAGTGGTAGAGGCAAATACAGCAAGATAATTTAAACATGCATGCAATAAGCATAAATCTATCCTGAATTCAAGGCAAGACCAAGTACCGATTAAGACCTGAGTCCGACATCAGGCAAAATGGACAGACAAGATGGACTGAATGGTTCTTCATGTGTTGAATATCCATGTAAATATGAAGTCAATGTCTCCATCTGGACTGGTGTTAGGGCCATTTGGGTAACACATTTGGCAAGTCCACACACAGTATCTTCACAACAGGCTATTAAAGGGTTAATATTTTCAGAATCTCAGGGTCAGCTCACTAAGAAAGTTCCAAGGTATGGACATACATGACCATTACCTATACATGTACTTGTATTTAGTAGACTTGTGCATTCGTCTTCGGGCGAACATGGAAACGAACACGAAGAGTGCGTTTTCGTGTTCGTTCCGAAGACACGCCGAAGAGAATACGGCGACGGTAAAACGTAGGCGAAGACGAAGACACACACCACGAAGATCTTCGTGATTGTCTTTGTCTACCATTCTCCCCCCCCTCTTCTAACTTACCTTGTCTTCGCGGCATCGCGGCAGTTCCCGGAAGTGGAAATCCGCAGGTTCGCCGTCATGGGTTACAGGGCAGTGCGAATGAGCCTATTGGTCGCCTACAGGGACCTCCTCTGGCATCAACCAATTGGTTGATGCCAGAGGAAGACCCTGCAGGTGACCAATAGGCTCACTCGCACGGTCTTTGTAACGCCTGACAGCGAACCTATGGATTTCCGCTCCCGTTAACCCCTTCGATGCTGCGTTATCTAACACAGCATCGAAGGGGTTAACGGGAGCGGAAATCCATAGGTTAAAGGGCCGTGCAAGCGACCAATAGGCTCACTTGCACAGCCCCTTAACCCTTTAAAAAACAAAGTTAACCCATAACTAATTGAACAGGGAGGGAGACCAGTGGCATCGGCAGGGTAAGTTGCAGCATTGAGGTTTTAAAACCCCAATGCTGCAACTTACCCTGCCGATGCCACTGATCTCCCTCCCTGTTCAATTAGTTAAATGTCCGTACGAGCGACTTTATTGTTCGCTCGTACGGACATTTAACTAATTGAACAGGGAGGGAGACCAGTGGGATGTGCCGGGTAAGTTGCAGCATTGGGGTTTTAAAAGTCTGCACGAACGACCAACAGAGTCGCTCGTGCAGACTTTTAAAACCCCAATGCTGCAACTTACCCAGCACATCCCACTGGTCTCCCTGTTCTATCAGTTAAATGTCCGTACGAACGACTTTATTGCTCGCTCGTACGGACATTTAACTGATAGAACAGGGAGACCAGTGGGATGTGCCGGGTAAGTTACAGCACCAGGAGCCTAAAAGTCTGTACGAGCGACCAACAGAGTCGCTCGTACAGACTTTTAAAATCCCAATGCTGCAACTTACCCTGCAGATCCCACTGGTCTCCCTGTTCTATCAGTTAATAAATGATAGAACAGGGAGACCAGCGGGATCTGCCGGACAATTATGGCACCAGGAGTTTAACAGTCTGTACGAGCGACCCTATTGGTCGCCAGCAGGGGGCTCGTCTGCCATCAACCAATGGCAGACGAGCCCCCTGCTGACGACCAATAGAGTTGCTCATACGGACATTTAAACTCCTGGCGCCAGAGCGGCTTTAACCCCCTTTTAACCCCTTAACCGGGGAAAACGAAGAAAACCCGAACACGAAGAATGTCCGCGAATATTCGCCCGAAGAGAAGACAGGACCAGGCGAATATTCGCGGAATACGAAGGTTTTTTTTTTGCCGAAGACGAGCACGAAGACGAACACGAAGAGCCCCCTGGTGCCCAAGTCTAGTATTTAGAATATAATGATCCATATACATATATCAAGTGAATAATTTATAGAAAGAAATTCTGTCTAGTCGTTATTTTACATCTTGTAATTGATGCCTAAGATACAGGTGCAAATCTATGGGTTATCTACTACTCTTTTTTTTCTACCTCAAAACCTTACTTTGTCTTTAACACTCTATAACAGAGTGAACCTACCTGGTGGAAAACATTAAATGGCTAGTAACTTAAGTAAATTTTAATTTGTGGATACATGTAAAATAGTGTATTTGGAAAGTAAAAACTCAAAGACAAAATAAAGTATTAGAGGAGAGGGATTCAGGGGCAAATATTTCTTAGGAAGGCAGGCAATGTCACAAAGTAGCAGAAAGGGCAAATAGAGTTCTGCATTATGTAGCCAGAGGCATTACTAGCAGAAAAAAAGAGAAGTGGTTACGCTAATGTATAGATAGACCTCGATCTATTTAGACCTCTAAATATACCTCAACTACACTATTGTGTACAGTTTTGAAGACCCCATTTTTAGAAGGATTCAGATATTCTGGAAATAGTTCAATGAAGGCTGCTAAATCAAAGACAAAAAAAATCAGGCTAAGCTAAGATGTAGTCTATAGTCTAAGTTGATACCTTTTTTCAGGCCTGCATAGAAGAAGGTGTAAAAGACACATAAGCCTTGTCATCTTTTCCTACGTTGGCCCAGTAAAAGGTATTACCTTAAATTCCATCTTCTATTGGGCTAACACAGATTTATTCATTTAATTGTTCAGTAAAGACTAAAGATTCTCAATATATTTAGCTTGGAAGAGTGACTCAGCCCATGAAATTATGATAAAGGAATACAAAAAATACACACCTTGTATCTTGCTGTGCATGTCATTGTCTTAAACATGTTCATATTGCAATGATTGTGTTGTATTTTTCTATGCTTTAAAGTTGAGGACTTTTGCCACGTTTGATCTACCATAAGCACAGGATCATTGGTTTGATGCCATTCTTTATCCACTTGCCTGACCTAGAGCAGCTTCTATCCTTTACATATTATATATCACACTATAATTGCCAGTTTGGTGGCAGTCTGAGCTATAATATTTTATAATACGTAATAAGAAGCAGGAAGCAGAAAGGTGATGAGTAGAAGGCTGCACACATTCTTTGGGAATCATCTGCAATGACCAAGACACAAGAAACAGGAGGAAAAGCCAAAGATCTTTGCAAGACCACCAAAGAAGAAAGAGCTACACAGCTCCATCATCTTAGTAGAAAATCAACAAGAGCACTAAGACAGCAGGCATCCTCTGACCCAGGCAGCAGTGATACAACTATGATGAGACAGAAGAATTCCCCCAAAGGAACCAAAGCGCAGCCACAGCCAGCATGTGGCTTCGCCACTGCTTCCGAACTTTGGGCAAAGCTATGTCTCTTGTCATGGCAATGGAGCTATTACAACCATCAAATATCCAGTCGATCTCCCAGCCCTGGAACCTTGAATGTGACAGGCAGTGGTCCTTAATTTGAAAGAGGTGAATGGCAGGATCCTGAATTCAGACACTTGATTAACAACCTTTGAAATGCTTCTTGCAAAATGTTGGACAAAATATGAAAACAAACATAAACTTTTCCGCCGACAGCCAAGTTTAGTTTCTTATTGTACATCTGGGATAGGATGCTGCCTCTCCAAATGGACAGAAATAACATCATCAGAGGGTGTGTGAGATAGAGGAAGAGAGAGAGAAAGAGAGTCTAATATTTTGTTTTAAGAACCTGGTGAGTTTCATTAAATATTATAATTATATTATATATCTCCTTGATGTCAGTTACAGGAAATAGGACTTAAATACAAATTGCATATAGTTAATTCAGCAAAGATTAGGCAAAATTGTGTTAGGATTCACAGACTGACATGTTATTAATAATAAATTACCATTATTTATTTCTTTTATCATTATTTAAGCAGCAATGCTTATTTCCATTCTTTTTATTATGAGAATAAAGAAAATTCATTTTTGCTATGTTTAGTATGTATAGCGACAGAGTATGCTAATACGTTTCAAATTCTACTGTCATGTTCTGTTTAATCACATATTTTAATCCTTAATCCCTGTCTATCTTCTGTCATACAAATATAGATTTAGGTAATGATGCTTAGCTAGGACTAAAATTAACATAGTTTTATAAGTACACGTCATAGGCTGATGGTGAGCAACATTCATATATGTACGTGTGTTTTATGAATGACCATAAAAAATAAATTGCATCCTTAAATGAATCATTGTTGCTTGATTCCCAGTTTGTAAGGCTTGAATTAAAGATCATCCACCTGCAGGATACAAATACGGCCATCCTTTCTCCCTGAAAAAATAAATGATGTTCATAATCTGTTCTTATTGTTTGAAAGTTTAGGCATCAATGTACCCTTCAAATGTACTTTGAATTTTGCTGGTGCTTTCACTCTCACACACTCTCATTCATGCGCTCTCATTTACTCTCTTGCATGCTTTCTCCAAATGTCTCCCAACAACTTCCATGTCCCTGTTTCTGTGCTTCACAACTCTGCTTCTTATTTTGCATCTTATTGCCTTTCTGTTTTAGTTGTATATATAAATATAGGTCAGACATTTTAGGGATTGGCATTATTAATTGGCTTTGCAGGCCTGTTCTTGTCCCCCCTTCCCTCCCTATGGTTTTGGGATTTGTTTTTTTTGTTCCTACTCCGCTTTTTAACAGCAGCAAGGCTAGATTGGTAAGGTGAGGGGTATCATTGGTGTTTTTATTGGCTATGAATAAATAACTGGTGTTAATGGTTGGTGTGGTAGGTTTTGACCTTGCCTCTGGCTCAGAACCTTGGGGGTGTAGGGGTGTCACACTTTGTAGGTGTGGGATGTTTTTTTTGTTTTGTCATTTTCTCTGTGGGGTCATTGTCTATGTGTTTTGGTGTGATGGGGAATGTATAAGGGGCAACATTGTTATAGTTTGCTGTTCGGACAATGACTAATCAATGTAATATTATTTTACATAAAAATGGTTTATGTTATTTTATCATTATAATAAAGCTGTGGACAACATTTTTTGTATTGGGTGTTTGGTTGGGGAAGTTTTTATTCTTTTTCCTTGGGCCCTCATTAGAGGATGCACCTGTCATGAAAAGGGAAGACCATAACCTACACAAAAATAAACAGATTGATATAAGAAAGTCAATAATGTCTTAAGAGGGAGACATATGCAATGGCAGGCTAAGCAAGGCTAGTTCAAGCCACGTAGAAGCAATGATCAAACATTGAGCTAGCAGTAGGCCTCTGTTAACAAACTTGCTTATGTATGATGCTCTATCCAAGTGTGAAGCTTAATCAGAGAAGGGCCAGGCTAGCAGTAGAAATATACCTGCACTAACTTCTGCCAGTCTTAAAAACTTTATTAACAGTATTTAGAAAAATATCCAGTGAAGCCAAAAAGAGTGCTGATGTTGCTTTAAATAAAATGATATATGGAGAATGGTTAAAAATGTTTGTTTTCCCATTAACTATTCAACAATGAGCATATGGCTTATTAGGGTAACTGATGAAACTTTTAAATCACTTATAACCCCAAAATATTAACCACATGTCAGACTTATCATATCTCAGCCCTTACTGGGTGTTGGAGTCCAGAGCGCAGGAGTGTAAGAACACACACAGCGATAGACACACACTTCACAAACGAGACAAAAGCTGAATGTTTGAACATAGGTATATTAAACAAAGCAGATACATCTGACCATAAGTAGCAGAGTAGGAGGCTTATCAAGAATACAGACCACTGGGGAGTACAAAGTTAGAATAGTCCAGGTAAGAATCCAAAATGGTCTGGGACAGGTAGCAAGCAAAAGGGGGTAAATCCAATAGGCATTCCAGGTCAAAAAGGTAACAGGCAGTCAACATGATAAATCCAAGAGACAGCTCCAGAGTCAGACATGAACTATAGCTCCAAAGTAACTAAATGAACTCACACCTCTGTTACTAAGAGGCAGGGAAATAAAGCCTGTTGATAAGGTCAGGTGTGTTTATGACATAGGCTTCAAGTGAGGGAGGCCTGCATATAGCATAACCAACACAGCTGAACATAAATACACAGAACACCGATTCTAAAGATAACCCGACAAGTCATACATGGTACAGGACGCCACAAAGGACAGGGAACAAGGCAAGAAATACAGGGGATGGAGTGAGGTGCCAAGATCCTCAGACGCTTCTCCTTTAAGCAAGGATAGGATATCTGAAACGGGACATGGGGAGAGGAGAGAGGAACCAAGATCCTCTGATGAATAAGGGAAAGCTGTGGAGAAATCAACTCCAAGTAGATCTCTTAAAGGGGTGGCCACACCTGGCGGTTTGCAGAGCTGGGGCGGAATCCTGACACCACAATAACAACCCAATTTGCAACTACCCTGTGAAATCTGATATTTGTTTATCCCAAAACATTGAGAAAAAGTTCCCTGTGGTCCAATGCGGCCACTTTATATGTTGTACTCATTACTCTTTTTTATATATTTTTTTTAAATTGTGATTTAGCTGAATTGACCTCTCGTGTCTGTTAAGTGCAAATTAGCAAAACAAATTCGGCCCTCTTGGTATGATGACCTTTTTTATGTATTTTTTTCATGGCTGGTTTGTGTAATTTTTTTTATTGTGTTGGCAAGTATGGCTAATATTTTCTCCTATATCATGTGTCATAATCAGGGTGGTTTTGTAGCTGGAAACAATTTTGACTGCAATTTGCAATTAGTCTTAGTAAACAGAGTATATTATCTCCAAATACACTCCGACCAGGTTCCTCTCATCCAATGTTTATTTGTCCTCTGCTCCGAGTTCTATCTCTTGTGCACATATCCAAGACTTCTCTAGGGCCACCCTATTCTCTGGAATGGCCTTCTCATAAAACTTTTCCAGGGAAGACTAGCTAACAGGTTAATGCCTTACCACCCACCTACCTCTGCCTCACCTTTCCTATCCTCATACCTGCTGTCGGTAAACATGTGTATGTGTCTGTGTATGTTTGTGTCTTTGTGTCTGTGTATGTTAGTGTGTGTCTGCTCATGTGTATGTGTCTGAGTATGTTAGTGTAGCATCTGTGTCTGGATATGTTAATGCGAGTGTGTCTAGTTATGTTATTTTGTGTGTTAGTGTGTGTTTGGGTATATTAGTGTGTGTCTGCTATTTGTGTGTATCTGGGTATGTAAGTGTGTATGTTTATATGTGTGTGTGTCTGGGTATGTTAGTGTGTGTTACTGTGTGTGTCTGAGTATGCAAGTTTGTGTGTGGGTATATGTTATTTTTATGAGATTTCTGTCCGAATTAATAGTAAAGCACGCAAATATTTTTTGAGGTATAAACTGATGAATCTAAGACCTCATATCAGTGCCACGTACCTGTTTATCTCACATGCTGTTAACATCTGCAATATCAGTTGGTGTAAATTACATTGCCTGCCAATTTATGTCATTTGCTTGAATAACTTTCATAACTTTGAATAAAATCAAGAGTGCAAATTATCAAAATCCCCACAACCGCTGTCTGAATCCGAATAATATATTTAGTGTAGGCTTATCTTCACATTCAAAAATGTATATTTATTTTGTAACTGCACAGAACCTGTTTTTTATGTGAACATATGTTACAAATAAATCTAATATAACAGTAAGCCTAGCAGTGTCTATCATATCCTCAAATAAAATAGTGTGTACAGTGGTTATATTTATATATTGATTAAATTATCCCCGATGAAACCAAAGAATGTACAAAAAACCTTACATGCTCAACTATTTAAACATGACATTAATTGCATGTTAACAGTAAACATTACAATTATCTGCTTAGAAATAAAAGAAAAAAGTGATTCATTTTAAATTTGCTCCAGATTTAAAAATTACATCTCCGTACTGCATAATTATTTCGCTGATATGGAGAACAGGACATCATAAATGAGAAAAAAATGTTTAATATAAAATACACAATCAATCAGATGTATAATGTGTATCACCAAGATGGAAGTCAAAATGCTGAGGAGTAGCTGAATCATTATGGCTAAATTTCATATAATTGTTGGCACTAAGTAAATTGGGAGTGAGCTCAGACTATATACTCTTAAGCAATGCGTCGAAGCTGCGACGGAGCATGTGCCTATAGGGGGCCCAAGGCAACCCCTGCGACCACTTGTTCCTGTCTCCTCGTACCAGTTAAAAATTGTTTAGAAAGAGCCTTTGCGACCAGGTCCGCACCATGTATGTATGTGAGCATGGATGTCTATCTATAAGTCTGTGTGCATGGATGTGTAATTGTGTGTGTGAGCATGGATGTGTTAATGTACGTGTGAATATGGATGTGTAAGTGTGTGTCTGAGCATGGATGTGTAAGTGTGTGTGAGCATAGATGTGTAAGTATGTGTGAGCATGGATGTGTAAGTAGTGTGAGAGGGAATGTGTGTGTAATTTGTATAAGTGTGTTTACATATGTGTGCCAGAGTGTATGTTGAAAGGGAACAAGAGGCAAAGAAGGCACAGACAAGTTATTTGGGGGCAATTATGGCACTGACAAACTGTTTGAGGGCATTTATGGTACATACAAGCTGTCTGAGGGCAATGATGGCACAGACAGGATGTTTGGGGGCTAGGATGGCACAGATAAGATGCTTTTGGGACATGTTGCTTGGTCAAGTTGGGGGTCCCGGGGCAATTTGTGCACCAGGACCCTGTGGAATTTAGATACACCTGCTCTTAAGATATTAAATACAGCATGCATCAACAAAATACAAAAATATGCATAGGTCACAACTTTAAGCTGTATATTTCACATTTTTGCAAATGCACTGTATGAAAAATGACACTTTGGCATGACATTTGGTGGTTGTAAGTTGTGTAATGTTTTTTATAGAGAGAAAATCATCTATAAAAGAGGTTTGTTTTTATATTGTAGATATGAATCTATTTTATAAATATATAAATGACCCAGTTAAAGTTTGTAGAAAATCTGTCTTCAACATGAGTTAAAACAGCTCCTCATTCAATTAGATATAATGTCTGGATGTTCTCTTATGCCGGCTACCAGCTTGTGTGAGTAGTTCCAGAGACTTCATAATACATTATGAAATAATACTTCTAAGAAGTCTATTGTTTTTATTTCAGGCCAAAACATCCAATGATATAAACTATTGTGGAAATGTAAATTTCAAAATCTATGAGTTTAAAATACAGAATAGCGAATGTCGATAAAGTACAGCCCGGAGGGAAAGAATAGGATGGAGGGGCCCCATGAATGAAGTGCAGGACAAGGAACCCCCCTAGAGTGTTTGGAATAATGGGTTAAGGTATGACAAGGCAAAATTTAGACAAGGAATGAGTTAATACCCCATAACATGAGCAAGGCCGGATATGGGAGGGGGTAACTTCCCCTCACTGAGGGGTATATAGAGGGGCATGTGGGGCAGGGTTAATTAATCTGTAAAAGAAAATTGGACGCCACTTCATTCATAGATTCTATTAGCAATTGAAGTGGTCAGTCAGTTAAAGATTGGCTCACCCAACCCCATTCCGTGCCCTGGGGATCGGGGTTTTAAGGTTAAAAAATACCAAATGGGAGCACAATTATATTTATGCCCCCAAACCTCTGCAGAGGTACTGACCCTATCCTGTGCCCCTCCTCTTCTCTTTGCCCCCTTCTTTGCTAGTTTTTTAAGCAGGGGCATACCTAGAGTATTTGGCACATAGGGCTGATCCCGCCTGTGCCACTTCTGCCCTTGAAACAGCCTTCCTGAACCACCTCTGCCCCTTTAGCATCCTGCTTATGCCAGCTCTGCCCTTGAAACAGCCTGAAACAGCCTGCCTGTGCCAACTCTGCCCCTTAACAGCCTTCCTGTACCACCACTGCCCCAGAAACAGCCTGCCTGTGCCAACTCTGCCCCTTTAGCAACACTCATTTATTCATCCACCGTTTCACTCTCCTGCACACCCTTACCTCTCTTGCAGATTTCATTGGTCAGAGGCTGCCGAACAGCACACACGCTTTGTGATTAAGCTTTATTTTCAGGGGAAACAGGAACCTGGGCAGGAAAAGAAAGTTTCCTCCTACAGTGTGCAAGCTCCACAGCGGAAAGCTATGGGGTCCACGTTAGCCGGTCGTCGGGCCGCATAGACATCTGCTCGGCTGGCCATGGCCCACCGGGAGCCCCCCTGACAAGTGGCACCAGGGGCAAACCGCCCCCCCCTTAGCTACGCTACTGCTTTTGAGTAAGTCATTAAATGAATAAATACTACTTAAGAATAGAATACATTTAGCATTACATGGTAAACTTTGATTATGCCAACTGCAATTTATAAACGTGTTAAACGTCTTGCTTAATCTCCAAAACCAGATTTTTTTTACCACACTGTAAACACACATCTTGCTGTTTTGTAACAACTAAAGCCAACAGACAAAAAGACGTAAGTATGGATATATGTGTCTAATGACATTTTACTAATTCTTCAACCATGATGTGCAATTTTAAATGTGCTAATATATCTGTTGGATTCAATCTTGTTAAAATGCAGTCTCAGGCACTTTGACTGACACAATACTTGACTCATGCCACATAGAAATTGTTTTGTCGATAGTAGATGTCAATACACTTGAGACTTAGGTCAGTTCGGCGATGTTAATGATGAGTTCATAAGACATTTCCTTCAATATCCCAATCTTTACTGCACTGGGCTTATATTTCTAAAATAGGTTGCCCACAACTATTATTGTATGACATTTTACACTAGAAAATTAACTGTACTGTACCCAAAAATACATACTTATGTTTCAATATCATTAAGTCCAAGAGCTCTCAAAACATGTTTTGTTGCTTAACATTGCCAACAAGCAAACAGATTAAATGAGAAACACTTCTTTCTATTGATGAATTAATATCACTTTTATATTAATTTTTTTTTAATTGAACAACAAATAGCTGTTGTATTTACCATCTAATGTTGGAGGTCAATTTAGACAGTATGGAACATGCAGAACTGCAATCTAGATTTGCTTTCTCTAAATGTATAATAGGGCAAAATCTGCAATTATTAGTCATATATTAATATATACTGTATTTGCTTGAATATAAGATGAGTTTTTTCAGAGCAGATGCTCTGAAAAATACCCCTCTTCTTATATTCGAGGTCTTCTTATAATCCAACCTCAAATAGAGGTCTGACTATTAGACTAAGATGCAGATCCCTGCAGCGCTGCAGAGGAATCTTGAGCACGGGGAACAAGTATGGGGATGCACTGGTAAGTCTGGGGGGCAGAGTTTCATATCAGGTGGGTATAAGGCAAATCTGGGAGGCAGATTGACATTTCTGGGTACAGAGTGGCGTATAGGGGGTATAAGGCAAATCTGGGGGCAGAGTGGCATATCTGGGAGGCAGAGTGGCATATGGGGATTATAAGGCATATCTAGGGGCAGAGTGACATATAGGGGCAGATGTGCGAAACCAGGGGGCAGACTGGCAAATAAAAGGAAATAAAAACAAGAAATGCATTTTTCTCTATCATAGTTTTTATTAAATATAAAAATATAGTTTACATGTGAATTCATATTTACTGGTAAAACTTTGTTTTCCTATATTAATAGTAAAATTTTGAGGAGTCGTCTTATAATCATGGTCGTCTTATAATGGAGAAAATACAGCAATCATTAGACTTTTTTGGTAAATTTAGCAATTTGTACGAACCCCCCAAAAAGGTGGCCAAACACCTACAAATCTGATGAAAATGAGCTAAAAAGCTATGATTTTTCACTCACACTCTCTCACATTCTAACCCACTGTAAGGAGCTGTAAGGGGAGAGTACGAGAGTCTGTATAACGGTCCACGAAAGGAAGTAGAAGGCTGACGGAAGAGTAGTCAGGGCACAATGCAGATCAGGAGCGTGGTAATCAATGGTTAAAGCAGCAGGCAGAAGTGCACAATCCAGGCACATTCAGGGCACAATCCGGGTCAGCAGCATAGGTAATCAATGGGTTAAAACAGCAGGCAGAAGAGTAGTCAGGGCACAATCCAGGTCAGCAGCACAGGTAATCAATGGTTAAGACATGAACTGGATATCAGAGGAGCAATAAGGAGAGCACAGATATGGGGAGACACTGAGCCAACGAGGTAGCATCCTTCCTAGACATCAGCGTGTCTACTCCGCCATGCCTCCCTGCACCCCGTGACGAAGCGGAGGCAGAGGCGACAGAAGACCGGAGCACCGCTCGCCATGAAGGGAGAGGGAAGCGACAGCCCACCACGCATCCCCTGACACCCTGGGTGGCACGTGGTTGTGTCAAGGTAGGTGCCTGACAGCCACTCTCTTACACTCTCATTCACTCTCTCATGCTTCC
Organism: Spea bombifrons; assembly: GCF_027358695.1. NCBI lineage: Eukaryota > Metazoa > Chordata > Amphibia > Anura > Pelobatidae > Spea > Spea bombifrons. The sequence goes on from NC_071091.1 coordinate 60,836,072, forward strand.
TAAATGTTTCCCTACCTTCTCTTCTAACCACATCCACTTCCGCATACTCTTCATTCATCTTCTGTCTTCTCTCTTCTCTTCTATCTTCATCTACATGTTTGCAGACATAACTCAGTTAAAGTACACAGTCATTTTGCCCTCACTTGAACTCAGGGCAATATGGCAGCAGAGAAGGCAGGAAACATTTAGAGAGTATGAGAGAGTGAGAGTGAATGTGGGCAACGGGCATCAAATTTAGTTCCTGAATAAAAAATGCCCTCAAATTTTCAGCTGAACAGAATGGGTTTTCATTGCCCGAAAACTAATGGGCCAACAATGAACCAAAAAAATTCATCCAAATAGTTTTTTGACCCATTTGCACATTTTGTCCAATAATCATAACTACTAAAAACAATATAAATAATCAATGAAAACAGAAGAAAAACAATGTCCCTCTTCGTTACAGGTATTATTATTGTCCATCATTACAAGATATTGTGACAGGTATTGAGATAACTTGCATTTGTAAAGCAGAGATAGTGTATCCTAGGTTCTGGTTTCAGTCCATGAAAACAGGTATTTAGATGAATTACTTTTGAAAGCTTGAAATAAAATAGAGTTTCGTTAGACATCCTTTTATTATCTTGCGTGGTAGCATTGCTTCACTGTTTTTAGAACCAAGGCAAAAATCTTTAGCTACATTAGTCTCAGGACAGCGGTCAATACTAGATCATTAAACATTACCTTTTTATTATTCAGTTTACAACGTCATTTATATTTCTTTCTTTATTGGTTTTGACTGTTCTACTCTATTAACATAACATCAATGAGACCTGAATTTATTGGACTTTACAGATCCCTGGAGGCAAAATCACTATCTGGTCTGTTCAGCAAAATATCTTTGACACAAATAAGCATGGGAACAGCGTACTTGAGACTGCTAAGCCTTATGTAATTCAAAGGAAGATATTTATCAAAGTTCCATGCAAAATACACCTACGCTTTAGAAAGATGGGTCATTTGGTTCATTCAACAATTTTTGTACAATTTTGGGAAACTCAGGTTAGTTTGCCACATACAATTATAAAGAAAAAAAAGAAAAGATGTAAGACTACTTGACTACCAGTCATTTTGTGGTGCAACCTGTTTGGCAATATTAACCCCTTAATGACAAAGCCCGTACATGTACGGGCTCCAAATGCATTGTTTTCAATGGGTTTAGGGACTGCCCATTGTCCTAAAGGGGTTAATACAAACAATACCAAAAATCTAATTTTAATATCAGCTTAAAATGAAATTATTTTATAAATGTACTTTGTCTATATACTGCATAGTTGTTTATAAACCAAGTTTACTGAATACATATGTTACCCTGTTAGAAAGTCCTGTGCTAGCCCTGTGCTAGCCCTGTTTAATGTATAGCTATATCGGTGGTTGAAGTATTAGGAAATGTTGCATATCCTTACACTGACAATTCATCGTTTTGTTTCTGAATTATGGAAGGTTCTCTGGTTCATTGTGCTATTTTTGTTATGATGCATTATATTACATTTCCTAGGGAAGGCGAAAGGCTATGTGCAGTGCCACAAACTTTAAATGAAACAGATCGCCTCTAAAGCAAAATGTTCCCAGATTTTATGAGTACTGCAAATTATATACTCAGCATGATTTTTCTTTTAGAAAATCGTGGACTAATAACAGCCTAACACTCGGTAACTTTGTCTGCTGACTTCTAAGGATATCCAAAAAGCTTATATGGAAAAGGAAATTACATTCTGATGACCTCATGTGATAGATGGACATTCAATTAATAATGCCTGCCTTGATCTTCATTTGCCTACAAAATGTGACCCCCCCCCCTTGTATTTTTTCATTATGACTTTACTGATATTACCAGAAGACTGGGCAAAAATATTTGGTCCATACACTTTAGAGGAACATCTAAGGTTTTTGAGAATGCTAAAGCTTCTTTGCCACAAACCCAAATGGTCTTTGTTTGCTATAGGATCTATGTACAGCCTTAGCATACGTTTCTGTTCACTCTCACTCAGCAAGTGGATAAGGATGAAATTATTTTTAAGTTTTCCAGATTCACACACACACACACATTGTATCACATAATGAAAATGAATAACTGTCATATTGACTTAACATTTCCAAACAATGATCGGTTTCAATGTGAAACGGAAGCCTTGCAACAAAGAAGCCTCTTGCAGCTGAAAAAGGAATGCGTCCTTAGTCTCCACAAAGCAAACTAAAAGTAAGAAGGTGTCATTACTATAAATGTTTCTTTTCACACTTATTTGAACCCTGTAAAATGGCGATGCAAATTTGTACTCGACATTTTTACTTGACTTTACTAACCCGACCATGCATTTACGTAGTACTAGAAAATGATTTGCATTTTGCAGACATGTATTACTAGTTCTGCCAAGCTGGTCTGTCTTCATATTTAATGTACCAATCTCAAAATCACAGGCATCCATTGTTTGAATACAAAAAAGATGGGTCAGGAACTATCTTTTCTGTTAGGATTGACTCATTATCACCCTGAAATATTATTATTATTATTATTATTATTATTATTATTATTATAACTTTATATAAATATGAGTCTATTTCTTTCAATTTCATTTACGTTGCATTTGACAGCAGAAAAGAGCAATCTAATCATCTACTGTAATCAAACCTCACTTAGTTCTCAGTCGACCTAGGATATTGGACAAAAGGTATAGTATCAGAGCGGGACCGGCCATGATGGGGCGGTGCTGGCACTTTAATACCAGCGAATTCCTGATGACATAAGTGCAACCAACAGCTGAATATGCATGGCCATACTTTACATTATGCCGCACCTGGTCTGTTGCTGGAGAAGAATATTGGGTGAGCGTGTGGCTCTGTCAGCATTTGCCCGGTGTGCCAGATGGGTAAGCTAGGCCTGGATAGTATAAACTAAAGATGGCATCAACATATGTATACAGTATAGTATCACACACTCCGATCATGCACTATACCACGTAGGTACAAGTATGCCAGTGGTCTTGTTCGAATATTAAACGTATGAAGGTAAAAAGCTGATAAATCCCAAAGTAAATGTTAGAATTGCCTTTGTTATCTTTGTACACCAACGCCCTTCTCCCATCGTATTATTGTTTTAACACATTATAAACTTACATAAACAAGCACTAAACTTATTTTGAGTACATAATGCTAATGATTGTTTGTTGTTTCTTTTTAAATATATGAGCCATCTTTAATTTCAGTCTTTCCCCTTGAGCAAAAGGCATCAAGTGACTAGCTTGAGTGTCTATAGACCAAACCAAACCAAATAGACCAAACATGCCAGGTGATCTTGTGATAGTGTTTTGTAACAATATTGTTGGAAAATTACCATAATATCAACATAGCATGATAGCACCTGATTAAGACTATCAGGAACGATCATCCTTGCAAGTCCTAGATATTGCAGTTTTGTAAACTTAATATACCAGTGTAAAGCTTTTTTAGATATTAACCCCTTAATGACAAAGCCCGTACATGTACGGGCTCAAAATGCATCGTTTTCAATGGGTTTTGGGACTGTCCATTGTCCTTAAGGGGTTAATATAAGCAATACACAGTTATGTTTATATTTACCATGTGAGCTTTTGTGCTCTGGGTTTTTATAGTTACTTCTAACCCTCAAGTTATACGCCCTATGCAGGGCCGGCCCTACAAAGGAGCCGACTGGGGCAATTGCCCCAGGCGGCACTTTTGAAGGGGCGGCACTTTGCCGCCCCAAGCGCTTTTTTTTTTTTAAGCGGAGGAGAGAGAGGGGCGCCGAGTGGTTTTCGCTTACCCGCTCGGCGCCCCTCTCTCTCTCCTCCGCGGCGAGTCTCCCTGTTCGGTCTCAGTGCCGGCTTGTAATGCTGAGTGCCGGAAGTGGCGTCAATTTCCGGCGCTCAGCATTACAAGCCGGCACCGTGGCAGAGCAGGTAGACTTGCCGCAGGACTGTTTAAACGTAAGTACTTTTAAACGGGGGGGTTTAGGGTAGATAACGGCGTCGTGAACTTCGCCAGGCGGCATTAAGTCTTGGGCCGGCCCTGGCCCTATGCGTTAATGTATCCTACCCTTGAAAGTGACTTAAGAAGCCTCTATAGTCTAGAGGTAAAGGGAAGGAGAAGAAATGGTCTGAGAATTGATTATCTATTTAGTTTTTCCCTCCTGAGCTTCACTGAGAATAGATACTCGTGCTTTTAAATGAAATACTTTAAAAACTGTGGAATCTTAGAAAACACATTATGCTAAAGTAGGTAACAGTTTAACTGTAAAAAGAAAAAAAAACAACATATTTGCCTAATGCAATAATTTCTACAGTGGTTGCTGCATTTAGACATTTGTAAGAGAATTTCTGTCTGTTGAGTAGATAGAGACTTGGTTGTTATTGCCTGAAGACATTGCAAATAAAGTCTTTTTTCTCACGTATGTGGGAAAGGTAGACACAGCTGCTTCATTAAAGGAAGTGGACACTTTTTTTCTGTGGTTTGGCTTTTCCCTTGACATTCCAAATAGCTGAAACTTGTACTTGTAGTTATCAGTTCAAATGTTATATTTGTCTTACATCTTTGGTACTACATGCCAGGAAAAGAATGAACAATATATACATATATATATATATATATATATATATATATATATATATATATATATATATATATATATATATATATATATATATATATATATATATATATATATATATATATATATATATATATATATACTCACCACGGCCTTCATCATTGAACCCATGTGGCTGTGGCTTGACGTTTTCCTGAAAACGTCAAGCCACAGCATCAGGAATAATCTGATGTTTGGAGATCCCATGTCTGCTAAGAATATGATGTTTCACAATGTTATGAGTCCGCTATCACATTAAAACTGGAATAGAAATGAACAACAAATACACAATAGCCTTAATGGCTAAAACAACAAACCACGTTCCATTTGCCCCTCAGTTGACCTAAGTAGTCATCTGATTGTTACTCTAATCTGGATAAATTATAAAAAGACAAGATTGACAAGAGTTTATAGTCCAGAAATATAAATGATGTGCACTTTCAAGAGATTCAAACAGATTTGGAGAGATTTAATTACCGGGGAAAAACTCAATCCACCAATCCTGACAATTTTGGGAGACTGATTGCTAACAACTTCAAAACTAGAGCCTTATGTAAATAAATGGCATCATTCAATTCACAATAAAATGACTTCAAAACAAGCACGCAGGCATTCATCTGACAATACATTTCTGCGTCATAATACATGCTATGGGTTCCACTTTAGTCAGTTGCAAGTATTAAAACTTGATAAATCAAAAAGTCCTTAAGATCTGCTTTGTATAAATTTGATCCTACTCTACTCCACCGTTGCACGTGTTTTGCAGCTCCAGAGGCTTCAATAAATAAACCTCTTTTACTTGCCAAGTTTTCTTTTTATGTTCAAGCCAAGATGTCAAAGATGTTAAAAAAGCAATCTTCCCCAACAGCCTATAAAAGTTTAAAGGGATACACTCGTTCCTTTTTTTTCATATATAATCCTATTTATCTTTGATAATGTTTCATATTTTGCTAATATACATAGGATGATATTTTAATGCATCAACTCTTCGGCTTTATTTCTCTCTGTAATAACCCTCTCAGAAACCTGGCTTTGCAAAGCAATGATTCACTTTCAAATTACTAACTGCCATTAAATACGTGAAAGATGACCACCGAAGAGAGAGATTGGGTTATAGAGATTTAATATGTTTATCTCCAAAACCATATAGTTATTGATTCTCCAACCAGTCATCGAGGAACGCCAAAGGCCCTAGATTAAGGACAATTGTATTCTGCAGGGGGCAGAGATTAAACAAATTATGTTGAGATCCCAAAGGAAGAATTTCCATGTTATTATGGTGATATCAATAAAATACAAATGACAAAGTCATTCCCCTACCCTATGTACATGTATTAGTTTTGTCTGATAGAAAAGAATACTGTATGGTTAAACATCGCAGAACTTTAATTTCAAAATGCAGCATTTTACATAAGTACTTGGATAAAATAACAAAGTTGTAATGTCCAAGTTACAAATGTTTTTTTGTTTTTTTTTTTTCACAGAAAAAGTGTTATAATTAATGGCCACGCTCAGTGTCACTACTGTGAACTATTACTGTGTCATGTTACTGCGTCTCGAGGCAGATTTCACTTCTTAAGTAAGTCAAATTCCGTAGAGATAAAATCAAAGAAACACCTGGACACAAGCAGACAAAGTGTTATTGAACCCTATTTATTTTCCTGGTGTCACAACGACAGATGATTCATTTGGTCAAAGTATGTGAGAAATTAAAAAAAGTTTTAAATACAGATCTGTTACAAACTGTTACAAACAGTAACAATTACACAAGAGGTGTAATTCATAAAAACGTAATTTCACTTGGGATATTTTGGGTTTACATTTAGTATACTTGTGTACGTTTTGCATTTAATAGTTAATTTGAAACATTTGTGTTTTAGTGGCGCTGTAGTTATATAAACCTGGTATGCCAAGAGTCTTAAGTTCTGTCAAGAGGAAACATTTAATAATACATATACCCATCCCATACACAAACATCTTCCATACTCCACATCTCACAGACATTGGCCAACCCCCTAAAAAGACTTTGGTCCTGAGCTCCCTTTCAATCTTAAAGGATAATACATTTGAATTGGGTTAAGCAGACATACAAAATCAAGCATAACAAGCAACCATTTACCTCTAGAAGTTGCGAAAAGTCATATTTTTAACATTGCTCAATGGGTGATCTCCAAAATAACTTTTAACAATCAGTGTTTCTTCCAATAAAGAAGAAGTTGAGCACCTCTCTGTGTCCATTCCCCTCTTACTTTCACCCCCAACCTACTCCCTCTCCCTTTTTCCCTGTCCCTTTCTCCATAGTCTTTACCCTCTCCTTCTCTTTTTCCCCTTCTCTCCAGTCTCGTGCCATCTCTCCCCATTTTCCTCCGTGCCCATCCCTCCCCTCTCATGTAGTTCTGTAATGGCCGTTTCTCCACCCGGTATAAACAACGATTTATTTCTTCTACCACAACCGCGATACCGTAAGTCAAGCTTTTATGTATAGAGAAATGATGTCAATAACAAAAATATTGTATTTTAACAAAGAGCCTTATTATATAACCCACCATATTCTGTGTCTTATTTATGTATTAATTCATGTATGTTTATTTAATAAGAGATTGACTGGGATTCCTTGTAGAAAATACATCTAAGGCGTTCCTTCGAGCAATTTACGGGATACGTTATTTAAAGCTGTGTATTACAGTATAGGTCACTGCAAAGGCAGCAGTGGGGCGAAGCCAAACTTTCACATGCTGTGGCACATTGAAGTAGCAATGTTGACTGCTGCGTGAATCATAAACCTCTCAGTTTCATGATCAACTGTGCAGTAAATTAATTAATCATCGTTTTATGCCTCGTCAAGCACTTTGCTTACTTTCTCAACAGGGGCCAACCCAATTATCCAATAGGAAGCAGAATGTTTTGTTTATCTGGGAGAGCCTTCTATAAATGGGGATGGCTTTGACAAGCTAATAAACATGTCATTAGTCTTGTCACTGTACGCACCGAGGCCTCACCTGTAAAGTTACAGGCAGAGAGTGGAAGAAAATACACTTTTTGAAAAACAAAGGCCTGAATAATGATTAGCTGAGATAGAAATCTACTTATCATAGATGCAAATACGTTAGCTTCAAGATGTATAATTTGCCTGTATTAGCCTAATCAATGTCCCGCTAAGACATCACCCACAGCTCTGTTTTGACTTGGTTTTATTAATATCATTTCGGTTACATTTATTAATACATTTATATTACATTAAGCATATTACTTGGTTAGGTATATTGGAACAGAAGGAGAAGTGGGAGTGATTCTAAGAGCATTCTATGATTTGTAGTAAGCTGACCAATTTTCTCTTAGATTTTAATGCATTATTTGCATGATAACAGGAAGTATACCATCTATTTGGTACTAAAAAGAGGAAATTATAAATTTGCTTTGCTTAAAATGTAACCATAACAAATATGTTTTATCACATTTGTTATCAGTAATGTTATTTTTAAGGGCTCTGTGCAAGAAATTGCTTGGACTTTTATAATGACGTTCAATATGAGAAACACTGTTAATGGCATTTAATGAAATAAAAGTTACAAATCTGCCGTGTAACTATAATTTAGATTAAATAGGGTTCCAAATACAAAACTAAGGACAGAACCCTCAGTCTGGTCACCCAAGTCTAGTCTAATCATCTTGCCTCTGTCTCCATTGCTGAGTTGACATACACAGCCTTACTGTGTTGCGGTCTCTGATGAGATATCAGAGTGAGAAGAGGTAGCAAGGAAAAACGAAAAGGGTAAAAAAAAAACTAAAAAAAAAAAAATAAACTAATAAAAACATATTTAAATTGACCCCAGTGAAACCAATATAGTATCAATGGTATCCTGGAGGTACAAGGGAGAACCCTGGGGTATACAAACCCTATAAGGCGATCTGCAATCATTTTGTTAAAATAAATGGAAATATTAGATCTTCAGCAGTGAGCCAAACCTTAATTTAAGAGCCATCTACACTAATGTGAGGGCAAACATTAACAGAAAGTAATCAGAATTTAAAATTAAAAAAATGTATTTACTAAATGTTCTTAACACTGTTTCTATCCTCAGTACATGACAGGCACATAGTCGATCCATGGGCCTATCAATGCCCTGCAAACAACTTCCAACCACCCCCCCCCAATAAAACACAGACACCAATTGTGATGGAAAAAATATTTATATGTCCACAGCTTTATTACTACCCCTGTTGCTTTGACAAAACGGGAACCCTCCTTAATCTTTACATTCAACAACAAGTCTGAAGAAAACTGATTAAATGTGTCTTAAAAATGGATACCCCCTATTTATACAGCACTGCCCCTACCATAAATAACTAATTAAACCAAAATCCCTTATTAGGCCCACCTCCAGACTCTGTCAGGGCCCCCTCCACTAAGCTGTGCTTGCTCTAAGGGCTACATTAGGAGGAGAGGTGAAAGTTATAACTGAGCATACTGTGTATAGACTAGGCCCAGCCACAATACCCGAAACAGTTATCAAGGAGCTTGGAAACTAATCATTGTAGTCAAACAATACATAACTTTGATCTGTTTGGACCTATTTTGTGTTGAAGACAGAAAAAGACATTTAGTAAATGATATCAGAATCCCCATTCAAGATCAGTCACAAGATTCTGCACCCAAGCTATTATTTCATTCTTTATCCAATTAACAGAGTTGGTTGTGTTACATTATACAAACCAGAGAGACAACTCGCAAAGATAGCTGAACAAGATAAATGTAGATATCCTACTCGTGGAGAGCTTCTGTATCCAGCACTAAAAGAATGATTTATGTAGTAACTGTGCATGATATCTCTCATCAATCACTTCTTGTGTTATGGGAATTTTCTTTTCCAGGTTGAAATAGCTTGGAGTGGACAAAGGTGAAATCAATAATATCCCCCGCTGTTCCTAAATCAATGCATGCTTGGTTTTCAGCAAATACCATTATGATAGTAGAAGACACATAGTTTGCACTCAAAACATGTTCCTTTTTTGACAATTACTTTCACTTATAACCTTAGTATACAGCTTAAGTCTTTCGCTTCTGAAACAATGGAGTCTCTTAATTTCGTTAAGGGTTAACACAACTAAATTGAATACAGTTGCATGTCCTCACTTGCTAACACAAAAAAACTTTTTTATTCATTAATATACCAGTTGCTTGCAAGTGCATGCGACACATTTTGCAAGGTGCAGTGAATTAAATTGCTAGATAAAGGTGAATAAAAATGTATCCTCTAACTACTTTATGCCCAAAGTGGTGCACAAGAATAAACACACATACCTGTGCAACTGGTGGCAAGGTGAGGATTTTGTATTTTGTTTTCTTTCAAAGAGGCGAAGATGAGGCCTTGAGGGCAAAGCTGGATGGAATCTAAACATAAGTGTTCAATGTCTTTTTTTGGACAAATTACACACTTTGGGTGCCAATTCACTTGCTGACCTACTGGCCCCAGTAGCTGCATTGGATGGACTTTAACCCCACCAGCTTCAACACACAGAAGTGAGGCTAATGGAAACAGTTTATTTTATTATTCTGATGTATTTATTTATTTAACATTTATTTTTTATCTTGATATACAATCAGATGGAAGTATTTATAGAATGCACAGAAATAAGTATATGCAGTATATGTATTTATGTAGACTTGTTCAAATGGATCAAAAATTATTTGGAAGAACGTTTCATTCAACTTTTGTTGCATTCGGAAAACAAATTTCATTTACTGCCATTTCAATTTTTTTCTAGAAGTTTATTGTTTCTTACACTCTTACTCACTCTCTCATACTCTCATTCACTTTCTCTAACTCTCTTTCATTCTCACACACTCTATCTAACGTTCTCTTCCTACCTCATCAGTCAAACATTTCCGTGTCCCCGTCTCCTTTTTGGCAGGGAAAGTTGCCTCTTCCCTGTTCCTCCAATTGGGGGAAGGGGGCATCCGCAGAGGCTCCATCCTTTTGCAGAAGTGCTCCAGGAGGAAATAAGAAAAAATTCTGGAAAACAAAAGGCAGGAGAAAAAGGAGAGTGTGAGAAAGTGCAAAGGAGAGAATAAGATAAGTGAGAGTGAGAGTATAAAAGCACGTGAGTGAGTGTGAGCTCTCTGCTTAGTTTTTGTTTGTTTTGTGGAGGGTCGCTTCTTGTTTTCAGACATTCGTAAATTTTGTTAAAATTAAAATTCGTATGAATCCAAATGCACAAGTCTGTACAAGTTGAAGCCAAATAGGAAAAATGTTGCCTGCCTTGGTTACATGACATGTAAATCATCAAGGATATTCAGAATGAGCACTCACAGTGATCAGTGATGGATGTCATATTAACAATTTATTATATATATTTATATTTCTAAAAAAATATACTTTTACATTTTAAATGGTGGCTCTTTTGTTCCTTTTTTCATCAGATTTTCCAGAAACTTTTATAAGGGAGCCTTATCTGGCAAGAAGCAAAAATAATACACAGAAGCTGTAGGAAGTAGATCTAATACTCAGGTCAAAGATATTTTTTTACTGATTTAGTCTGAAGTATATCCTTTAATTTTTCTTTCATGTTGTTAGACATTTTTAGTGCCTGGAGAATATATATGCTTCTATTGAAAGAAATATAAATCACTTTTGCTGGGAAGCTCAAGTTTAGTGTTCATCTGTAACCATATAATTTGTTCTCCACAATCCTGTCATACCACACTGATCTCAGTAATGACAAGCAGCCTGGCCCTTGCCCCAAACTAACTAGATAAATATAAATTCTTCTCATGCATATGCTACTCATTGAGCTGTTTTCAATAAAACTGCAAGAATGATTTAGGTCAAGAAATCTGCAAATTCCTTTACTAAAGAAAGGCATACATTGGTCTGTTTGTTTCTTTTTTAAAAAAAAATACCCATGAACATTAAGTTTAATAGTCTGTGAACCGAGCCAAAGTTTTCATTAACATAAAGAAACAAGAGGATGATACCAGGTTCCAATAAATGTCCTGTGGCTGCCATTGCCATCAGTGATGATATTTTGGATAAGCTTTACCGGATCAAGCACCACATTGAGCTGATTTTTTATGGCACTGAAGTCTGTTTTCCCTAGACTTTAATTGCTTAGAGTACGTGGCTGGGTGATTAACATTAAGCTATTCTCTTGTTTATCACATACAGTATGGAGTCAGGGTGTTAGCCTAATAGATTTGGCTAAGATAACGGAGCCAGGTCATATACAAATGTGTTCTGGCGGTGGGAATCCTACTTTCACAGTTTGATGTTTAAGAATTGTTTAGAATTATATTCTCTAACATAAGGGTGGACAAATACAAAAATATATTTTCAGATGGTTTCCATAGACTTATTAAATAAATTATTTGATTATAAAATAATTAAACAGTATTCCAGTACTAGTAATAGTCTAATCCAATTCTTCTTCATTATCAATATAAAACTGTTTGTTAATTTACTTATTATAATAACCTGTCATGGAAGGAGCTAATATCTGCCCACATTTGCCCTAAAGTAAGAAAAAAGGACAAAGGAGTCATATTAAACCATTGTTACAACCAAGCTACCATCTCTTAAAATGTGCATTCTTCTTAATTTAAATACAATACTAATCTTATATTTTAGATTCAGTGCCATTTTCTGTTTGTTCCTCTAAATATTTAATTTTTTTTACAGTTTTCCCCTTTAAATCCTTAGGTCCCGGGCATGCTGGGACAGGTGCAGCAGAGATAATAAAGCAAGCATAGAACGGAAATATAGCCTCTGCGAACCAAGCTAATGGAACAAAATGAAAAGATTTTACAGACGGAGAGGATCAACCAGGTGTAGGATCTCTGCTTCCTTTCCTCAATTTAACAACTAAAGCCTAATCCATAAAAGCCAATTCATAATGAAAGTGAAGATTATTTTGCGGCCTTACTGTTGTACCATATTGGGTGTTAGAATAACACAACGCAGAAACAAAGATTTGTGAGAAACAAAATTTCCTGCCATTTATCTATTGGGGTAACCAAGGCTGAAAAAAACATTTTTACAGTTACATGGCAAGAATTTGCAGAGATTGCAGAGATTTAATCCTAATTTTGCAAATAATTCTAGTTAAACCTTAGTAAGTACTTGTCATTCCAAATAACTGAAATGAACAAGCTAACTTCTGCTTGTCTTGAAAGCCCTCCTCACCTGTTGTTTCTGTAAGTGGCAGGCCCCATTCAGGCTGAGGAGCTGCTTATCTCTAGTTTCCCCTGTCTCGCTACAGTTCCCCTGTTCCGCTACAGTTCCCCTGTCTTGCTACAATTCCCACTTTGCTGTTATCCATTCCTGGATTTCCCTGTGCTCTGCCATTTACTTCTGATACTTTGTTTTATGTCAGGGACTGGGTCCATACAGATGACTGTAATGACCCAGAGCACCCAAAGATGGTGTTCAGGAGATTGCGGAGTAGCGGAGTCGCTCTGCACCAGGCCCTGTCAAACTCTGCTACTGCGCATTAACTCCTGCATACCATCAATGGGCCCTCTGGGTCAATAAAGTCATCTGTATGGACCCAGCCCCTGACAGTAAGTCAAGTTGTTATGTTATACTATTTGGTATGTCCTGTCTATTCAGACAAAGCAACATACAATACGTACTCCAACCTTATAGTCTACCACAGGGAAATAAAGCTTTATAAAATATAGTAACAGTCCGGAAATCAAAAATAAAAGTTCTTGACCAGTCACACTCCTATGCCATGCACAGTTTGACAAACCATCATGTGTGCTCCAATCTTTTATAGTACGGTAGTAAATGCAGGGAAATTAAGCCTTAATTATAATTATACTAATTGTGTACAAGTCAAAAGACATGTAAAAAGCAAGTAATGTAAAATCGTTTTTCTACTACACATTTTTACTTGCTGGTAAATGGGAGATAAGGGACTAAGATATCTTGTTGATATAAGAAAGCTGACATATGTCTGTAGTGACCATTTATTCCTTTGAGTTTGTGAACACTGGTACTGTGGTCTGATAAAATCTAAAACTCGTAAGGTAAAAAGTTAATGTAATAGCCAAAAAAAAAAGAACAGCCTCAAAGGCATTTCCCATAAATCTGATAAATTACAGCCCAGGTGCAGCAACAATTTGTCAAGATTGTAAATACGAAAGCTTTAACCAACCTGTCACCTAGAAGGAAGTGAGAGTCAGTGTGAGAGACTCTACCTGCAAATCACACCTGGACTATATTACTTTTTGCAAGTATGAGCCAAGTTTACAGTCTCTTAAAAGCAGTTACAAGTGATTACAATTGTGTAACTACTCTAGTCATTAGCAAGTCTGCACAAGAGAATGATTCTTCCCCCTCATAAATTTTAATCGCTAATCCATTGGTTCCAAAATATATTTATTTGGAAAGCCTGTGCTAAAGTAACATAAATTATTTCCAGGAGGATTTGAGCAATACAAAAGGTAACAATCTAAAATGTTATTCTGGTTCATGTTATTTGGCATGAATTAAAAACAATGTCATCCTTAAATAAAAATATATGGGGATATGCAGACTTAAATTTTTTTTTGGTAGTCCAGCTAGTGAGTACTACAACTCCCAGCAGCTTTTGGGTGGCAGACCATGTCTGGAATTGTAGCACATAGCACTTATTGCAAAAGACTTCCCTTCCTTGTAGCAAAACAGTATAGCGGTATAGCCACCAGGGGCGGCATACATACTGTATGTGTTAGCATGCGTGTGTTAGAGGGTGTGTGTGTTAGCATTTAATGGAGTAAATTGAATTGGCTGATTTCAAAGATATCTAAAATAGGACATGGGCGCAGGATGACCAAATGTAAAAATCCCAAGTCAAAAAACAAAATTGTGCATTAGCAGTGACATATACCATGAGCTAACAATTAATTCCTGAAATACAATGTGCGTGTAAATAACACCTTTTTTGACAAAGACTGGTGGTAGAATTAGTGCATGGAAAGTGTTAAAATACCACCATTTGAAATACATTGGCGTGTCTAGTTTTCAAAAATATATGATTTGATGAATTGGGCAGGTTCAAAGTTTTTTCAAATAGCCCATGATGAAAGATGACTAGATACCAAATAGAAAAATATGTACCTCCCAAATGTGGCCTTACCCCAAACAACCTGACAAACCTATGCATGGGGATATCAGTGTGCCTAGGAGATGTTGGTGAACACATATTGATGTGTTGCTTGGTATTGACATATACCAGGAGCCGTAAATTCTTACCTGAAGTGCAATGTGTGTGAACAAAACACACACAAAAAAAATACTACCACAACCAAACAAAAGGCTGGTGGTAATGGGAAGTGTTAAAATGCTACCATTGTAAATACCCTGGGGTGTCTAGTTTTCAAAAATATATGGTTTGATAGGGATAAATTAAATTGACCAGATGGCAAAATTTTAAGTTGAAAAACTGAAAAGCACATGTCCCAAATGTGGCCTTTTACCACTGGGGGGATGTTGCTGAACAAAAATTGGGATATTTTCTTGCAACATCACACAGCTGCCAAAATAAATGGGGAAATAGTGAAACAATGTCTTACTGATCTGTGTATTGGTGTGTTACATAACAGAGAAAAAAAATGACATTTAAACGACCACATATCAAAAATAGAAAAGTCGTTGAACACCGTTGGGGTAAATTGAAATGTCGCTTTCTTGTTCATCATTAGGGCCGGATTCCCACAGATTCTGAAATCTTGTGACGATCCCTGCCAGAAGAGTGGAGGTTGTAATAGCCACAAAAAAGGGGGGCAACTTCTTATTAATGCCCATGGTTTTGGAGTGGGATGCCCAGTAAGCTCATATAGGTGTGATGGTCAGGTGTCCATGTATATTTGGTCATATAGTGTCTAATACCTACTTAAGTCAGGCCTATACAGCCTGAACTAAAAATATTTTAATACATAACCATTATCTACTCAAGTGACTCAGTCAAGGATGTGCTTTGTTTTTATATATTTTTGTTTAGGGTGGGGATTATAGTTCCTTGTAACTGCTATCAAACATCAAATGCCATTGTTAAATTTTGACAGTTTCATAATAATCTGCTAGAATTTTGTTCAAGGGCCAATTAGTCAAAGATTTAGAGTCGACAAATAAAAGCAATTGTAAGTTATTGTTGGGGTGGGGAGAACCTTGACAAGCCATAAATATTAAGTAAGGGAAAAAAGAACCCATGTAGCAAATACATATACATGATGACAAGAGGAGGGAATAAACCTGAAAAGCCTTCAGCTAAAAGTGGAGTTGTTTCATCACTGTGTTATTAATATGTCTATTTTAATACACAAGCTAATAAACACGCACCCATGCTGTTTCAACATGCAGTAATGAAGATTAGGCCCATTTCAACAAATTGGTTTAATAGTTACTTGAATTAATCCTCAACATTTTGTAAATCGCATGTTTGCTTAAACTCAGCTTAAATTATCTTGTATATTTATTTTAGTTTTATAGATACTTTTGTTGGGTTGTGTCTGCTTCCAGGGTTATATGACAAAACACATGGTAAATATAAGATTACTTTTTAGTCTTATATGTTTGAAAATGCCCTTAGGGCTTTAATTAATTAAAGTGCGAGAGAGTTGCAGTTTCTACCAACCTGATTATTATATTATTATATAATATGTTAAGAGTATTTATTCAATGGTATCTACACAACTAAGCTGTGCAGTATATTGGGTCACCTCAGCAGTTCCTGGAGAGGAAGCATGAAAGGGATTGATCTCTTATGATTTATAATTCATTTAATTCTTCTGCATATTGTCACTTTACTGAACAACACCCTTAGTAGTTACATTCAGGAATCTGAGGATGATTGGTAAACTCATGTGAGCAAAGAGATTGTAAGGCAAGTGTTTACCTTTTATGCTTTAAAACTGCTCCTCTAATTGCAGATCCATGACATTGGGGAAGCAGTGGTTCGTTAGAAGACTCTATGGCAAAACCAACAGCTTCCCATGTATGCTATTTGTCATGTAATGGTGTATTTTGGTGTGAAAATAATACCCTTGGCCCATGCCATTCAAACACTAATTCCACTTTCTCTTTGCTCGGTGATGCTATATGGAAGCCAATATCAACACCCTGAAATTCATGTCTACAATGGAGAGAGGAAATTTAAGCTAAGGATGACATAACATGTCATATCTTGTGGCATGAAAAAAAAACCGAATAAGCTTCACTAATTTTGATTATTTTTCATTAGCATTATACACTGTATTTATTTGCAATGTGGAAAATAGGTTAGGTAAATTATTATTTTCATTATTATTATCATTATTATTATTATTATTATTATTATTATAAGTAGTAGTAGTAGTAGTAGTAGCAGTAGTAGTAGTATTGTATTTATTTATATAGCACCAAAAATGTACACATCATTTCTTACAATACATATATTCAAGGGGTATGACAAGACTAGAATTGACAGACTAAGACAAATGTATACATTGAGGGCCCTGCTCGCAAGCTTACAATTTTGAGGTAATGGGGTGAGGACAAACATAAGGAACAGAGAAAGGTGAGAGGCAGTGTGACACATCAGACATAAGTGCAGGTATACCAGAGGTATGTCAAAAGTATTTACACATGGTGACCTAGGTGGGCTGTTTGCATAAATATTTTATACCTTAGTTATCCAAATACAATTAAAACCTGAAGGAAATGTCCCACACAGCGGCAATAAATCTGCCATGTTTGAAGATACGTTGTCCATCATGATAATTTGCCGAACATTTTTCCAACTGCAAGCATAAAAGGTGTAAAATTACCAAGAAGAATGTTAATGATAATATAGTTTGTAACATGTCTACAAGCATTAAACTTTATTGTAGGGGTATGTTCAGTTTAAAGTCACAATATCTTAAATATCAATATATTCATGTAAACTGGCTGTATGCGCAGCTTTTGTGTATATCTTTCTTTTCAGCAGCATCACTACCTTGCATACTATGTATGGAGCAACAGTCTAGTGACCATGTGAATGGAAAGTCTTTTTGATTTTTTTCGTTTGACTTTTCTTTGACCAAAATATCTTTATTTGTGAAATTATAATGACTGGTATTTAACCCAACTTTCTTTTGTTTATGGCAGGCATGTCCAAACTTTTTTCGAAGAGTGCCAGATTTGATGAAGTGAACATGTGCGAGGGCCTGACTGATTTTGCCTGACATTCTTTGAACCATTAAAATTAAATGCAAATTAACTATTTAATGCAAAGTTTATTGAAAATGGCATACTTTTCATTTTGTGACTTGGATGACAAATCTAAATCATTCTGCCTTTAATATCAAAAAAACAGATCTATATTTGGGCAACTTATCTGTGGGGCCTTATCAGTCCGGAACAATACCCAAGGTGGAGCCTTATCTGCTCTGACAATGGAGGTTTTGTATAAAAATGTTTTGGTCCAAACTGTTCTAAGAAATGGAAGGAACAATAGTGGGCATAGTGTCCCCCTTGGCTAACACTGAACAGGTCTCATACTGTTCACCACCAGAACTGGGTGTACGTTCTTATTATACATCCCATTAAATACCAGCAAACAAATGTGAAACTTGTATGAAACAAGTGGGGGTGAGCATAAATGGCCCCGGAGGAATTGGCTGCTCATTATCCCAGCAATCTTTGGGAGACTTGTGTGGTATTCAGTGTTTTCATACATCTTAGGCCCTCAACCTGGTCCTAAATGGAGTGAATTAGTGGATTCTACATGATGCATATGCTTTTCTTGCAATTCAATATATAGCAGAGTATATTTTGCCCTTCTTAGATTGAAAAAAGGATTAAAAGCATATTTGCAAGACCGGCAGAGTATATGTAAAATGTATCTAATTATACCAATAATGCAGAAATTAGATACCAAAATCTAAAAGTGTTTGTTGCCTTGAATAACAGCATCAGCTGAAGTGGCCTCTCCCACATCTTAGTACTTCTGTCTATAAGTGCCAAGAAAATCCATCATCAGGATGTCATTGTGATGTCCTTCAAATCATCTTGACAATATGACTGTTAATGTAATAACCTTAAAATGGCAAACAAAAGGTGGATTGAGGACTTTATTATGTGCAATTTATATACAGTATGTATGCACAATATATTGATATGAGTGGTTGAGAACGCAAGTGAAATTCACAAACTCAATAAAATCAGTAAAATTTGTCTCTGGCGATCCTTACGATAGTGAGGACATTTTTGCAAAATAGCATTTAGATTTTTGTATTTTAAAAGTAAACATTAAAAAAGGCAAATCCACTAGTTTAGGTCTTTTTACTACTTTCAATGTGTATTTAATCTTTAAATTGATATACAATTGTTCCTATAGTGGTGTTCTTGACTTCTACAAAAACTGCAAAAACAGATTTACAAGCTGTGGATTGTCTGAAGATGTTTTTAGGAAATGGGCACTATGCATGCATACTGTATTAAGTGAATGCCTCCAAAATTTTAGGGATGACAGCCCTGTCTGTTTTATATAGAGAGGTTTAACAAAGGGTTTTGTAAGGGATCAAAACCCAGAGGGAAGGGAGAGTCGAAAAGAGATACAAACACAACGAGTTTTCAGGAGTAAATGAATGTATCCCAACATCTCTTGCCTCAGTAATTAAGGGCATTTTTTGAAATGCTGAAGACAATTGATTTTTTTACACCTTAATTAACTTCTGTAGCCATGTAACAAATGTTCAAATCAAATAATCAAAATAATGTTGGTGACTGGAAGGGAAAAGATACATATGAGTATATAATGGGAACATTGTGGGAACCATTTTAAACTGTCAAATTAAAGCAGATTAAATCATGTTATGCTCTTTAGTGTGGCATCTCTGCCTAGGGTGTTTTTTTTAAGAAAAGTGCCTCTTCTCCCAATTTTGGGCTGTTAAAGAAAGAGTACTGTAGTGTTAGATTTCCCACTTGCTCACTGATAAGCCGTGTGTTGTAGAGTATATTGTATGCTGGAAAGCACATATTAATTTCTACACAGTTCACAGAGGATGACCTTAAACGACTTAATCATTTAACCATGGGTAGGCATGACCCCATGCATTACAGCTAGCTTGGAAAATTAATCTTGAATTTGGGAATGTTACTGATGGTGTCTAATGTTTTGTAAGACTGTAACCATAAAAGTACAAATAGGAATTGTGATGGGTACAGATCAAACTGGCCATGAAGGTCCAGTGTGCCCAACCACAGTATATATCCTTGTCCTAGCAGTCCAATGTTGTGCAAGGAGATATGACCTTTCCAGTAAAACAGACCTCTCTTCTGCTCATTGCCAAGTATTGTCAGGGACAGAACCTTTTTTTGCAACAATAAATTTAGTAACTGTGTCTCATGACTATCCCATGACTATCAAATGTAATGTGTGATCAGGTTATACTTTGTTAAAAAAACATAATACACACGTAAGAAAATATAGACTGTTTTAATAACTCTACTTTAAGGTCCATAACAATTAAATGTAATTACATGTTTAAGTGCATTGCCACTTTAAACACCTACTTAGCTAAAATATATTAACATATAATATATAAAAAGAAAACATAATTCTCTTCTGACTCTTTTGGGTGGATATGCTGATGAACTTTTCTTTTATATTATGTTATAATAATAAACAGATAATGTTTTGTATCTTTGAAACCTGAAATCCTTAATCCAATTCACCTCTTTTTGCTCAGATTAGTGTTGTGATTAAGAGCTTTCTTATACTTAACCTGTTTTCAAAGGCTTTGTAAAGTGTAAACATGGAAATGCCCTTATCTTCGTAAGAAGATTAAGTGTAAATTCCGAAGAGAAAAGGGTATTTAAAAAGGTTCAGGCAGGTATGTCATCAAAGACATAGAACTTAAATCAAAGATGAAAAAAAAAAAGAAACTGGTGTTTGCGTTTGATTAGCAGTATTCATTAATGCTATTGAGCCTCATGAAAACAAGAATTTGATACACATCACAATTTATTACCATTTTCTCACTGAAAGAATATGTTCAAATTTGGCATTTGGAAATAAAAACAAAAGCGAACGGTACTAGACTGATGACATGTGTCCTTATTCGTAACCTGTGTGCTTTTCCATTTATCTCACTTTAAAGAAGCATTGTCGAAAAGTGCTGACTGAGTGAATAATCTATCAGGACAGAAAAGCTCCACATTTATACTGTGGAGCTTAGGGCTTCTTCTATATGCCATAGTGATCACTTTTTATTCTTTCCTGCTAGAGTTATGTTTTGAAGTTTTGAGAATATCACATTGACATTAAGACGTCTTCAAAGTAATCTTATAAGTAAACCAATTGGAAGGAGTCATTTTCCTTATACGTCGTACAGACTTTTTGGCTTGCTTTGACTGTCGATGAGTCTGTGATGTTAAACATGAACAAAAATGTAATATATTCTTCTATTAAGGATTATTTTTTGACATTTTTGGCAGATCCTTAACAAAAATAAATATAAAGAGAAACTAGTTTTTGAATAAGAAATGTCTGTTAGAGTATTATGTGTTTATATGTTGTTGGTGGCAGAGTGCCTTTTTTTACTGTAGACAATGTCTATGCATTCTACAGATTGCCATTACAAATTAACTGGTTTTGAACAGTTCTTCCTACTAGGACAATTTTCCTAAATTCACATAAACATTTCAAACGTATATGTTGCTGTTCTAGGTATCATAGGTCTATGGTTAAGCTAAAAAAAAGTGGGGACTTTCTGAGGAATCAACACAAATTACTAGAATGACCATTAATTACCCTAATTAAAAATAACTTTTTAAAGACTTTTACCTTGAGATTTGGAATTTCTTTTTAACTAGGCTCTGCTCAATTATACTATTTTTTTCTCGTTTTAATTAAGAACATAGACTTGTCAAAGACCATGACTGTTCATGAGCAGGCTCACACGAGGAAAACTCAAATTATCATGCAGATGACATTTGCCTTTTCTAGGGTCTGTACTGCCCTAATGGCTGGCATCGAAAACATTGTCATGGGCCACTATATAGGACTTTTTTGTGTTCTTTGGATTGACTGTATGAGACACATGGCAGGCACTGGACAGCTACTTAGTGGGCTTCTTCACTTGTGAATGGTAAGGCTTACAGGACTAGGTAGATCTAAGCTTTTGATTATATTCAGTTTGTATGGTATTTTTTTTTTATATTTGTTGACTTGTTTCTACAGTAAAAAGCACCTTTTGTTTGTTTTTTTAACAGAGCACTCGGAAACCAGTAACACCGTTGATAACATATACCCAATGAGATCATAGCAGTTCTGGCTTTACTCCAGAACCAAATGTTTCCAACAATGAGACATTATTTAGATAAGATGTGTGATGTTATATTTAAATTGATTGCAATTAAAACAAATGAGTCATTGTTATACTGATTTAGATTTTTTATTTTTTGGACTAAATTGCATAAAAAGTTGGATGGATGGACAAATTCTCTGTGCTCATACATCTCATAACCTTGTACAGTTTTTAGTTCCTGGAATCTAGTTCTAACCTTCAGAACTGTTGTAAGTTGTAAGTTCAATAACTATGTTAAAATGTGGAATTGACCTGCTTCAAACACCAAATGTTTCTAGAGTATTTGACTTGCAGCAGTGCCAACATCGTAGGGACCCCAAGCAGATTTAAAAGCTGTGGGGGTTGCAGGAAGTCTATGTTATTCTTTTGCCTCTCTGATAAACTACCAGTCATACTTTCTGAATGAGCTCTGGTTCACTCCTTATATAGGTAAATAAACTTTCCGGATGACTAATAAAACTTGCTGATGATGAAACCTTGGACCTCTGTTTTCCTCTTTCTATGAGCAAGAAACCAAAATTTAAGTGCTGCCCATTCCCAACCCACTTCTTCTCCTGCTCATTATGCACAGATAGCCCTGCCTCCACCCTTCTCAAACCTACTGCCCCAGAAGAAGGAAAGGTCCTAGGTCCAAGTAGCCTTCCCATGGAAGATCCTGTTAGGGACAAGGAACCAGACTGACACAAAATAAATAAAGAAGAAATCCTTTATTGAATAAACAATAAAGTAGCAAAATGTATTGCAAAATCGTAGTTCTATAAACAAACCGGGGTCAGGAACCAGAATGTGTAGTCACAAAGAGCAAAGTGGAGTTTCAAAGAATCGCAGAGAGGGAAAAGGCATAGAGAAATCTCAAGCGTCTCTGGGAAACCATGACAGATCTCAAGAACTGTATGCTGATGATGCGTAGCTCTTGTTAAGGAGGCCTTTTAACTTTTATGACATTAAATAAAGGTTGCGCAATAGTTCTTGTGCATAACATATAACATATAGTATGCTATATAACATAAATGCTGATATAAGGAAATGTAACTTTTAAGAAATCAAGGTACAGTATATTCAGGTTGATTATTTTAGGAAACATGGCATATAGAAACATATTTCAAGAAGGTAGGAACCAGGTAGGGTTTCTTACACAGATATAAAGTGACACCATGGTAATATTGTGGCTGCTCGCACAGTATTCAAACAGCTATATTGAAGAACTCTGAGAAATGTATGAAAGTGATAGGTATGAAGTTTGAGGTGTGAAGTGTGGTTAAGTATGGAGATTTGTTTATGTGAGTGTGTTAGAGTACGTGTGTGTGTTGGGCCAGATTAACGATTTGCACACTGGGCCCATACCTCTCATCTGTCCTACAAAGGGGTGATCTGTTCAGGTATTGGGACATGTTCTTGAACATGTCTCTGGCAGGAAAATTCCCTTATTGATACTGTGCACTGAGAGGTGATGTCAGTTCTGAGCGTGCAGCATAGTGAAGGAGAGGCCACAAGGAGCTTACATGAAGTGTCGTGGAGCATGTGGTAAGTACTGTGTGGATGTGTATTTATATATGTATGTGTATATGCAGGGCCGGCCCAAGACATAATGCCGCCTGGGGCGAAGTTTAAAATACCAACCCCCCCCCTGCCGACGCCAGGGGTCATTATCTACCCTTCCTCTCCCTCCCTCCTAATTATCTACCCTACCCTCCCTTTGTACTTCACTTACCTCTCAGCAGTCCTGCGGCGAGTCTCCCTGCTCTGCCGCGGTGTGTGCTGCTTTACTGCTGAGCGCCGGAAATGATGTCATATTCCGGTGCTCAGCATTACAAGCCGGCACCGAGCTAGAGGGCTCGCAGAGGAGAGAGAGGGGCGCCGATCGGGTACTGACAACTTGATAAGTGAAAACCACTCGGCGCCCCTCTCTCTCCTCTGCTTAAACAAAAAAAAAGGCGCTTGGGGCGGCAAAGTTTGCATTCAAAAGTTTGTGGTCACTTAACTGTTTTCATGGAAATCAAGGAAATGTCTTGGTGTGCTAACGTAATTGCAAAATTTTAAACTTAAGCTTAGATTAGATGATACAACATGCCAATGGAACAAAGGAGTAATGGTTGCTGATAAAGGGCCTCTGTACACCATTGAAGATACAATCAGCCATTTCCAGTATAGTCATAAATAGTCATTTACATGCGTATAAGGAATAGCTCCATGCAAAGTAAGGGTGTATAAGTGTGGGAATGTGATTAAGAATGTGTAGATTAGTGTGTATGTGTAAAAGTGCAAGTATGTGTTTGAATGTGTATGTGAGTTTGTTTTAAAAGAACCATGTTCTTGTAATGTATGTAGCATATTGTTATAGGGCTAAAATCCTTGAAACAGTCTTATTGGCAATAAAATATGCAGTGTTATAGTACATTAGAAAGCCAGACATTTAACATTTTTAATTATATACAAAATAAGATCTTGTAACAATGATTAGAACCCTGCAGCTATAGCGGGGGTTATGGATGGAAGTCATTTATCACTCCAAAGTCATGTGGAGCAAAATATCAGTTTGTATTTTTTTTCATACGCCTAACAAGTAAAGTTTGAATTCAATGTGTTGTAATATGAATATATTAGCGGAATGGGAAGGCAGCTATTTTTGATGGAATTATTAGTAATAGTTAGTAATAACAGATTTTATAAAGTTTAAAAAAATCAAATATAATGATAAACTGTATCAGTTTATGAGAATGAGGAATGAGATGGGCAGTTTCCTGTAATGAACTTGACATGCTCAGAAGTTTTAAAAAATGGCAAAAAGTTCTAATAATTGCAAATCGAATTAACTTACACATAACAGTGTTGTAAAAATGATTTTATTACAGTGCCATGGGGCCTACTTCTAAAAAATCAACCTTGCTCACCATAGATGCTGGATAGGTTTGTGTCAAATGGTTAAGTGCATCAACCTGCAAAATGTCACCAGTGTTGGAAACACAAATGTGCCAACTTGATTATACGAGATAATTTTACACAATGGTATCATTAACCTATGACAGCTTTACTTTAAAAGAGCCTGGTAACTAAGGTGAAGAACAAAATAAAACCAGTCACAAATGAAACTAATTTGCACCCTAGAAACTCCTTAAAATCTTGTCTTTTCAGATGTATCCAGCATATAATGACCTGTGGTCTAAATTCGGTCCAATACATGGTACATGAAATAACCCTTAAAATAAATTACCATATTGACCTGAATATAAGCTTCATTTTTTACAACTTTTATTTCTTTCCAAATATATCCAAATTCACTGACAGTGTCTATAATCAGCAGTGACCTATATTCAGACTAATATATGGAAACTCAATGTGAATCAGAAAACAGAACAGTACTAATCCAATCTTTATGTGTGGGTTCAGGTATATCAATGAAAGGAGTCACTTAGTCGATCAAAGACATACCCTTCATTCAGTGAGAAGTATATATATATATATATATATATATATATATATATATGTACATACATACATATATATATATGTAGGGGAGTGGATGCTTTCATATTTGATACATTATGATTCATTTCTTTACAACTGTAAAGAAAGATGATTGTTCTCATTTTGCTAATTGGTCCTTATTTTCAATTTAGCTTTTAACGTTAGAAAACATGTCATAGCCAATCAATCATTTAGATAAGTATTAGGTAAGTGGCTCATTTACTTCATTTTAAAGAGTTTCTCATTCGCTCTTTGTGGTTTCAATATACATTTACTTTGTCTGTAGTCTGCATAAGTACAGAATTTGAAACATCTGTGAATATAATGTGGCAATATTCTAAAGTTAACCATTACTGTTTGGAACTTGTAGTGACTTGCCTTCATTTAAAAAAAAAAAACCTTTAAGTGTACCCTGCTTTGACGTTAACAGTATAGAGTTGTACTATGTTATTATATATTTTTATAGGCTAACTTAAGTATAGTGGATTGCAAACATTTCAAGACTATCTAGATCTCTTCTATCATAATATGCCTGAAGAAGAGATCTAGCTTGTCTGGAACTCTAGCAATCTATTGTACTTCAGTTAGCCAATAAAGTTATCATCTTTACCAAATTGACTCTTTTTCTATGTTAAAAAATTATGCTTTATACATACATACAACATTGTATATTGCATTGGACGATTAGTGCTAATTACTAAATGGACATGTAAAAAGGTCCCTCGACTCCATTTAGACACAATCCCATTTAGAAATGTTCTTTTACTTTATTGAGGTAGGCCGCAAATGACAAAAAAACATCTTGCCCATCTCAGTGTCTAAATTTTAATGTAATCTGCATGTGCCTTGTTAATGTGTTCATCTAAGATAAGCAGTCATTCACTGGAGCAGACAAAACTTCTTTTGAAATATGCGTTTTCCAAGTTGCCTTGGACACCTTTTGGCCATATCCGATGGACGGGATCTGGTTTAATAAGAAACTTTTAATAACTCATTTCACATCCCTCAGCCGGTTTTATTAGCAGGTTCAGAAATGATCTTCTCACACTAATGTCTGCACAAAATTGACCTCCTCTATGTACTCTGATCAGAGAAGCTGTTATTTCATCCGATAGTAATCTTTGAACTATCTATGTACCTACACTAGATAGATGCATATCATCGATGCACATGTCACGTCGTAAAAAAACAGAAAAACTAACTTGATAAAGTAACTGTGGCAATGAACAAAAATGTGTTTATATACTTCACTTCAAAGACTGTGCTGCGTTGTGGTTTTAGTAATTTTTTTTTTTATTTGTGATTTTACTTAACAATCAAGAGGATGAGAGGTTTAACACTTTAGACTAACATTATAGGTATTTATTATATCATGTCATAGAAACAAAACTGGCCTCCTCCCTAAACCTAATCCAAGTTTGAGACGTTGAAAATTTAAAGCTTTTCATTTACCAGATGGGCTTTTAAAATCTTCAATGTCAACATTATTTTCGACATACAGTTTTAATCATCTGTCACAAACCCAATAGCATATGTACATCTAACTTGTGGTAATAAAATTCAAGCTATTATACCTCAGATCAGTCTGCTTGGTCAACTAGATTACTTTTCTCAGCTACTTTTATTTATGAATGTACCTTATAATGGATCAATATTATATTCAGCTACTGGTGTTTTCCCTTTATTCTTAAAAAAGTCCATGCCCAACTTGCATTTGTAGGGTAGTGCTAAATGCTTGCTTACCCTGCTACTTTGGGTAAACTTCTTTTGAAGTGCAATTAAGTACTCCTGGTGATTCAATTTAATGTTTATTTAAAGAATGTGGCCATCTGGACCAATGGGGAAGGGGATATGACTGCTGTCCTATGCATAAATCCTTTTGTGACCTTCTCCTTCATTGGTCATTTTTACATCAAGCAGGTATATAAGCTGAAGTGGCACTTCCTTGCTTCGTTTTCAATCATGATCAAGCAGGGAGAAGATCTTGAACTTTAGAAATGCCAGTTGTGACTAAGCCAGTTGTGGCCAATGCAACTGCTTTGAAGCTCTCAGTTAATATGATGGGTGTACATGCCTGATGTGCTAACCTGGCTGTCAGCTGGTAGTGGTTAATTACCCCATTTCTTGGTGAAGAACATGACTTAATATTCTGTTAAGTCACTGCTGTGGTTTGTGGTAGCAAGGACTACATGGTATCCGCAATTGTGGAAATTGGGAGACACTGAGCTAGTAGGGGCTTATGGTGTCTGTTGTCTTTTTGGAAAGAGTAAAAGTATTCTACTAATATCTGTATGGATGCTATATATATAAGCAGTCATGAAAAGTCAAGGTTACAAAATAGACCAGAACTAGAGCCATTTGGTTAACACATTTGATATGTCATTACAAAGAATCTTCATGATGGGCTATTAAAGGGTTAAAATTTCAGACGTCTAAGGGTCAGTTCATTTAGCTCACAGGTATGATTGTGATGTACATGTTTAGGACGTTGTAATGGAGTAACTATATACCCTGATGTGAAGAAACATAGAAACTATTCGGGACATCTAGTCTGCTCAACCTCGGAATACTTTCCTTAGTCCCTGGCCTTATCTTATATCTAGCTTAGCCGTATGCTTATCCCATGCTTGCTTACATTCTTAATTGTATCCCTGCATTAGCCTCTACCACTTCTGCTTGAAGGCTATTCCATGCACCCACTACATTTTCAGTAAACTAATATTTCCTGATATTTTTAAACCTTGGCCCATGTAACTTTAGACTATGTTCTCTTATTGTGTAGCTCTAAATATTCACCGTTAGTTTGTACTTGTGGCCAATTTATTGAGTGTTCCTGCTTTATATGTCTTCGGTATCTCTGATACCCTACCACCTTCTAATAAATGCCATATGTATCTAACAGCTGCTTATTAGAATATCTGAACAATAAAAACTGATTGCATTTTTTCTGGCAGCGCAACTTCCTGCCCCTAATGTTTGCAAGAACTATTTGATTTGTTAGCTGACGGCAAAACAAGGGCTCTATCTGAGATCCCACAGACAACAAAGCCAAGCAGCAGGATTGTAGTCAGGTGATGTCACCCAGGTAAAACTGTACTGACAAGCTTTTAATTAAAGTTTTCCCACACATCTTTCTGCTGTTCCCCAGGAGCGATTATTCATTATGCGTCGACTGTCAGCCAATTGAGAGTCAGGAGGGAAGTGTTTTATTTTGAAAGGCCTAGCTGACAGCTAAAGAACACTTTGTTATACAAGCTGTTTATTCTTCTTACACACAAACACATACATACACGCTTGTCCTTGCTCATAGAAAACTGACCGTGCGGTAGCATTTACCTTGAATGCCTTAAACTGGAATAAATAAATTACCATTTTCATTAGAAATAAACTCAAATTGATAAAGAACAACTTTACAAACATAAGGTCCATGTTTTAAAATCATATTTAAATGCGATCAGCCTTCAGACCTAGCGTAGACATTTCCACAAACCTTTATATTAATATTAAAATGCAACATATGTACTCTCAGCGTGATTTAATTACCACCTCACTGATGCCATTGTGCTAGCAATATATTATTACAACTAATAATTGATGTCTACTGTCAGGTGTTGTCAGGTGTGGCTTGCAAAACATCTATGGTAAAGAATTAATGCAGTGCCTAAACTGAAAGGCACCGTGGCAGATGTTTCAAAAGCAAGGCCCAGTGGGCCACAAATGGAGCAGACTTTTATATGTCACCAGTTGTAAGCAATGAGTTTATTAGTTTCAATAAATTTAAATGAGCCACCTACGTGCTGGTTGGGAGATCCAGAAGACCTGACCTGTATGTGTCCCTCAAGACCTTGAGTTCTAAACCCTTGTCTGCAATTTTTGGAACAAGTACTAAATTATAGTAGGCTCAAGGATTTTTTAATCTAGTTAAA
This sequence comes from Spea bombifrons, assembly GCF_027358695.1. Classification (NCBI taxonomy): domain Eukaryota; kingdom Metazoa; phylum Chordata; class Amphibia; order Anura; family Pelobatidae; genus Spea; species Spea bombifrons. The sequence goes on from NC_071091.1 coordinate 60,865,416, forward strand.
ACCTACAAAACAAAATAAAAACAAACATGTACCTATAGATGTAGTTTTTTTTTTATTCTACTCTTTTTCACTTTGGGTTGGACAAAAATTCCAGTCTCAAAAGTAGTAGGTTCCTTAAAAACAGATTTATGATTTTGCGAACAAAAATAGACATGTTAATATTTTATTTTTATCATTTAATGAATGCAAAGTGAATGACCATCCTTTGCCTCCAAAACAGCATTGTTTGTGTACAAAGTCAGATATTTTGTATATAGTTAGGTGTAAAATTACACAATTATACCAATCAGGTGCTAATGATCATCAATTTAATATCTTCAGATGTAATCAACCTTCTTCAACATCAGAAGAATGTCTTGTTCTATTATTACTTCCCTCCAAAAAAAACCATCTTTTTTGTTTATTATTTTGTGACGTACCTTTAAATACATTATTCTTCACATTTCCTATTCATAAAACAAGAGTGAATTTTATAAGCTTTAAGGATCTCCATGGTTTCTTCTTCTGATGGGATCAACTTCCTCCAACATCTAAATAACTTTTTGTTTCTATAACTAATCCTTAGAGAGTGCACAAGAGAAGCAACAATTATATTTTTTGTTATATTTAATGTTGTTCAACATGATAATTAAACGTGAGATACTTTATACATTGTAACAGAATATTTTGACATTAACATCTAACAATATGGGTTTATTTTCTAGGTCATTAGATGAACAATGAGTTGGCAAATACCCCCGTGCCTGCCCCCCCAACTCAACTGTACCCAAGTTGAAGCATGTGCAGCTACCGACACCAGCCTTACCACAAACAATTATTCCACATACTGCATGCCAGCTGTTCTGGTAGTTGGCATTATATTCAGGCCCTCTCTAACAGCAGAAGGCACGCAGAATAGTAGTATCTGATGCATTTTTAAGTCAAAAAAATGCAAACAAGAATATGTAACCTTATGCTTACAGTGACAGCCATTTTGTATTTGTTTACAATAGAGAACAGCAGTGTATTTCAGGAAAGGTATTAAGAGGTTGCAGCTAATACGGAGGATTTATTAGAAAGTGACTTGTATATATCCATTTCATGATTGTGGCAACATCTTTCTTGGATATCAGCATTTCATCCACAAGTGTAGTTTATATTACTAGAACAGAAAAATCTGAGCTTGAACTGAGCTTGGGAAAAAATACCTGTCATGCTATAATTCCGATGATGCTGGTTCTTTTTTTTGTGTGAAAGATGTCAGGTCATGTAGTGCTTAGTTCATTGTAAAACAAAATATCAAGAATTCAGGCTAAAAGAAAAAAAGCTGCAAGTTATATGATAACTGCATCTTATCAATGTGAAAGATGTCAGGAGTAATAAAGGAATATTTCGTTATGAACCTTGGGGCAAATGTATCACCTACTGCATTCTGTTCTTCGCAATAATGTCAGAATTATACCCTTTGTTCACATATTAGATTTTTTTTTTTTACCAGATACAATTTAAGAACTCAAAAAATGGTAGGAAAGTTCAAGTGCTTTATATATAGAAAAGTAAACTAGGTGCTTATTTTATAAACAAAATGTGCAGCAAAAACACTTGTTCTCATTCCCATTAAAAAACACAAAGTCATAGAAAAATCAGTGAATATGCGCTCTCCGTAATAGAATCTGTTGTTATAATTTATCTTCCATAATATCTGTGGTGTAATTCCAGAGAAATTCTCCAAGCATGTAAACGAAAATAAAAACATATGCAATACAAATGTATGACTCCGTGTGATTTACAGTAAATATATATCCCCTATATATATTCCCATGAGACTTGCACTCACAGTCTCTTGAGCCTTAAAAAAATGGGCTCTGGTTTATGCAGTATATGGATTGTAAATTTCAAACTGTGCTTCGTTGGGTTTCAGGAACAATTATATAAAGAAAGCACGGAGAAGAGATCATACATAGTGTAAAAGAGTAAAAAGTATACTTTATTTGGCCCCCATATGTGCCGCTTACTTAAAAAAAACATGATAATCTGTTTCTCATAAAATAAAGCTTGCTAGTCACTGCCTCCGCTGAGAGGTAGACAACAGTCCTTCTGGAGATCCCCACTTACAACCGCAAAACTTGCACGGTGGATATTCCAGCCTACTTCCTGAAGTCTGGCATCGCTAAGCAGCTCCTACCAAGACGTGTGCAAGATGAGGAAGTTGTTTGTATTTTTGCTAAATACAATTTCAGGTTACGTAATTATTATTAAAATAATTTTATTATTTCAGTTAATTTTCAATTTATTTAATGTTTAATTTCTCATGTCGTGGTTAATTTAAGCTTTTAGCACATCTAATGCAAGAAAAGATTATTGTGGCTTGCTATAATAACTATAATAATCAGACTAAACTGCAATATTCATAGAAACATCTGACAACACACGAAAAATATTTTGCCCATCTAGTGTGCCTGTGCCATCTGTTCCCCCAAACAGCTTGTCTTTGCCATATTAGCCCCCAAGCAGCTTGCCAGTGCGGCAGTTTGTCTAGCCCAGTTTGTGCCATCAAACAGCCTGCCTGTACCATATTTGCCCTAAACAGCCTGTCTGTGTCTTTTCTTGTGCCCAAATAGCCTATGTGTGCCTTTTTAGCCCACAAATGCCTGGTTGTGCCATTTTGCCCCATCAGCCTGTTTGTGCTATTGTTGCCCCAAACAGCCTGCATGTGTCATTTTTGCCTTAAAACAGCCTATTTGTGTAATATTAGCCCCCCAAAAAGCCTGTCTGTGCCCCAGCAGCCTATCTTTGCCATTTCTACCACCAAACAGCCTGTCTGTGCCATATTTTCCCCCAAACACCTTTATATTCATGCTAACGCACAAACACTCCACATCCATACTTACATGCAACCTCTCTTTTTCCACCCAGGGGAAGAAAGAATGCAGCGGGGTCAGACATTCACTGTATAAAAATGTGTGTTTCTTAGGAGACTAGCCAGCAAATCAATGCTCAGTTCATTAGGCAGTAGCATGGATAGGTTCATTCTGCAGTTAAGTGCAGATAATCTGAAATCTCTTTAAAATTGGAGATTTCCATTTCCATGGCTGCTACTGTGCATGCAGTTAGCGGATTTAAGAGGATGGTCCAGAAGGCCTTCCAAAATGGGCACATTTCTTTAGAAAATGATTAAAATATGATTTGCATTTTCTTTAAGAGAGAGAGATTAAATTAAAAAAACAAGTAACTTTTGGTGCTCACTTTCTATCAGAAACAATGGACAGAGCTAATGACAAACAGTTCAGTAGCTATTAGTGTCCATAATGTGTCCTTACTATGGACGCAGCCATTTCCATTACTGTCGGTGGCTGACATGCTACGCTTATACTAAGCTGCTTAGACCTTCTTGTTACATGCACCAATTACTTACTTTATGTATAGTTAATTGCATACTCATATGCCAGTCTTTTTATATTGTTGCTACTTGTTTTAGTGAAAACATGCTTTCTTCAGGATGATTACTAAACTGTTTTCTTTCAAGCTGTTTTTACATTGGTTAATAGGTTCAACATTCCCCACTTGTTCTTATACACTGTAATCACTCCTTTCCTTATTGTTTATGGATAGACATCTGTTGTTTCATAAAAAGAAATTGTCAAGTTTCAAATTACTCACGCCTTGTGTGGGGAATCTAATGACATAATTGCTTGATGTGTTGCAAGCTCATCAGTGTTCTTTTGTTAGTTTGTCTCCAGTTCTACCACCATATTGCACCACATTTTTTAAGTGCCATACTATGGGTGTATGAGTCTCATTAAATGAAAATGAGCTAGCTTTTTACTTTGAATTCCTTCCAACACTGGTCTTGTGTAGATGTTAGACAGGAGCCTAAAAAAAGGAAAGCAAATTCCTGTTCAAATGTAATAAATTATCAGAATATTAGAAATCTCTCTTCAATATACAGGAGCTACCCCTGTCACCCTGTTAGAAGGACTGGGTAAACAAGACTCATTTGTAAATACAAATGGAAGATACACTTGGTACATTTGATATACAGTAGAGCACTCGAAACATTGAATTTGATGGCAGAAATCAACTACTCTGCCCATTTTTTCTACTATAAAGACTCCATGGTCTTGTCTTATTTTAAGATTTGCCATATGCCTATCCCATGCATGTTTGAAATCCCTCACTGTATTGACCTCTACCACTGAAAGGCCATTCCACTAATCCACCGCCCACTCAGTAAGGTAAAACTCTTGTAAGGTAAGACATTGCGATACAAATTGGTAATTTATTAGGTCTATATTTTTGTCAGGGTTGCTGACCTTTATCAAGACTTCTCTTGAGAAAGGTTTGGATGTCTGACCATAGTAACTATTTTCTTTTGCTTTACAAAGTCCAAAGAAAAAAAATTATGTAAAAATAATAATAATAATAATAATAATAAAAAAATAAATAAATAAATAAATAAATATATATATATATATATATATATATATATATATATATATATACATCCAACTAATTGTAATATAAGACACAAAATAAACACAAAATGCTGCATTTAAATTATCATTCTATTTATTTAAGGATAAAGAGTTAATTAAAACTCATATCACCCATTGTGAAAAAGTACTCTTCCTCTTAAATCTAATAACTGGCTATCCGAGAGAGAAATAAATATATATATATATATATATATATATATATATATATATATATATATATATATATATATATATATATATATATATACTCTCTGAAATGCTACTTCTGATGTTCTCTGAGCCCATTTTTGTTTCGGAAAGTTACCAATGCTTGCCAATTAACAGCATTTTGTTTTACATTTTGGACATCTCCAGCAGGATAAGGCAGTTTATCTTGGAGATCCCTTGACATAGTTTGCAAGTTTAGGATTCCAGTACTGTGTTGCACATTTGACTTGTGTGTGAGATTCTGTATACATATTTCCTACCTACAGAATATATCATTGCTGTCTTTACGACTTAAGAACATAGTCCCGACATAGGCATATAGAATTCTTTAAAACATGGTTAACCTGTTCTTGTGTCGTACTGGTCACACTATCTAAAACAAATATGTATTTTTAATAACAAATGGACAAAAACATATGCTACAAAGAGTTAACATATAGCTATTCGGCAAAAGAAATGTTAATGTCAAGGATCTAGACCATTATGTACTGTTAGTACGTAAATAACCATTAACATATTTAATTAAATAAGCATATTGGAAAAGAAGTAGGTTTAAAAGATTGCAAGTCATTCCTCATGTATGCCCAGCAGTAATTCTTTTATATTTTTGCTCACCATAGCTGCAAGCTCTCCCTAATCTCAGTGAATGAACAGATTCACAGGGTCTGTTGGATCTGAAAAACTTTATTTATGCTTTTCTCCTGCAATATCATTTCTGAAATCATTTCTTAAATACAGTTGACTTAATCCAGAATGTCTTTACTTACAGACAGGTAATGGCTTACATAGCAACAGTTATTATAACCATTTAGTTGCCGCTATTTGTGAGTCACTAAAATGTCGTTTTTGTGCCAAGCAATAAAAACTGTAACATTTCAAGAGTTTCATGGTAGACTCATTAAACTGGTATATGAAGAATTGGCTGAGACTGAAGAGTACTTTATTTGTTGTAATGTGTTAATTGAACTGTTGTAAAAAAAAATGTTTATTTGCTGTATTTCTCATCAATCAAGCTCATGGAACTATTGGTTATATTGCATACATACGAGCATCTTTCACAAATGGGAATGTTTCTCTCCTGAATACTCATCCAACTTAAGCAATCATCCTGGCCAGGATTAAATCCACATCACCAGGTGAGCGATTAAGTATAAATTTGCCAAAAAAGGCCCAGAAAAGGCATCAGTGAAAAAAATAGGAATGGTGTCTTTTTTCGCTTCTCTTTATGCAGATGTAGAAAACATTACATATAACATTAAAACAGCTTTCTAGCCAACTTTTATAAACTGTCAAGAACATATTTTGCTAATCAGTTAAAAGATAACAGTGCACAGTAAGGAATTTCCAACAGTATTTCAACACACATCCCACTCTAAATCAGGTAAGTGCTCAACTCCAAAGTTACTCTGCATCCTGGGAAATACCGGTGTGTTTCCATCATCCCATTTAGAGTTCTCACAGATGACAGAATAAAGAATTCCTCCAGACCATTAATAAATAAAAATAGTTTGGGTACAGTATTATACCTAAAAAAAAATCTTTAAAATTCTAGTTTAAGAATAAAAAAAATAAATAAATTTCTAAGGATAATTATGTTGCAGAATTATGTTGAACACAACAGAGAGTTGCTGAGGATTAAATTGCCTGTCTTTCTCCACTATGTCCTTAGCCAAGTGGCAGAAAACAGCTGGCCAGAATTTCTAAGTGCCTTTAATGAAGTGAATTCTTAGTTGTTAGGATTCGTTGATTAAATGAAATAAGACTAATATTCCTATGTGGTTTTGCGGAAATATGATTGCTCCTGAAAACCGCATTGCTCTTTTCCTGATATCCCGTAAAGAGATTAAGAACATGAAGGCAAGTGTATAGTTTTGAATTGTTTTCCTAATTGAATGTATTATTTCATAAAAAATATATACATACACTTGAAAATGTCCTATTTGTACAAGCAAATATTTCTTATCTTTTAAAGTGTTTTTAAGCCTGTTATTTGGATCAAAGTTTTTCCATATCATGTAAATGAATCCATAAACATTGTAGACTTAAGGACCTTATTAATTCAATTTGAAAGCATAAACAATCCTCAAAATACAAACTCAGCATCTCCCTGCTGAATTTCTTGCTTTCCAAAACATTTATTAATATGTTAAAAAATTCAAATTACAGAAAAACAAAAGAATAGCTCTGACAGCTTGGTGAATCTTGCCGCTTGCCATTGCATCATTAAACAGTATTAATAAAAAAGTGTAATGCAGAATAATATATTACATATATAAATATATAGCAGGGAGGTCTCAGTGAGTTAAAAGTGTTGTGGTGCCACTCATTCAGCTTTATGGTCAGCAATACAAGCATTAAATAGGACCGGCCAAGATTGGGGTACTTTGATGTAGCCACAGGATGTGCAATATATGGCCATTTAGTGTGCCAGAATCTATGATATTTATGCTTAAAAGGGAACTCCCTTGGGAAAAATATTTTTCAACTGTAGCATAAAACACGATGTTGTATATAGTAATGTTGGTCAGCATGAAAAATAACCTGGTTATATCTCATTTTGTATCAATAAACCTCCTTTATCTGCAGACGTGGATAAACTGTCAGGGTATTTGCATATTGGATTTGGCTAAGATTACAGAGTTAGAACACATACAAATGGCTAATATGGAGCTAGCTATAAAATATTATATAATGCAAAAAATTAACTATTTACAAAACGGCAGCACAATAATTTTGAAAACATATGTTTAATACTAGTAATAATTATAATAAAAAGATGGATGTTCCCTTTTATGTGGCATTTGCTGAGTGTGAGCTGAATTTGTTGTTTGATAGAGTGGGAAATAATCTAGCATGGAGACCATATTCTGGGGTACCCTTACAAAAAATTATTGCAGTTTTTCTGAAGTAATACTGCAGTTTTTTGGACATGAAAAAATACTGCACATTTACTGCAGAGTTACTGCATTTGTACTTCACTGTACTGCAGTGTTACTGCACATTTACCACCCTTTTTTATATATTGCAAACCTGCAGTTGTACTTCAATGTACTGCAACTTTATTGCATTTGTACTTCCGTACAAAAATAACTGTAGTAATACTGCAGTACAGTGAAGTACAAATGCAGTAAAACGGCAGTAAATGTGCAGTAATACTGCAGTAAAAGTGCAAAAAACTGCAGTATTACTTCAGAAAAACTGCAGTAATTTTTTCGTAAGGGTAGGCCCAGACTAGCCATCTTGCACACCGGGCAAATGCCCAGTGGGCCACTGGCCAACAGCATCACACACTGGCATGCAGCCAGCGGTTGACCCTGAAATGCCAAGACATTCCCAAAGAGAAACAGCAAACATTAGACTTTTTTTGCCAGGTTGTTTAAAATGTATCTCAATCTAAATGTATCACAAGTTGTAACAATTGTATTTTAATGATGCAGAATAGTATCACTGCTGGCTATGCAGTCATATCATGGCTGAAAAATATGTGTTGATGGAGATATTCGCAAAGCAGGGATAAATGCTGTGAATGAATGCCATCCTGTGTTATTGGAATTCAAAGTACCCATTTACAAATAATAAATGCCTAATGAGAATCTGTGTTCATTCAAAGGGGAAGGGTCCAACATAGAAGAAGGAGAACCTAATGAAATAAGTTATGGGCTTTGTTGCTAACCTAATAAGAAGGTTTTCCAGCTATCTCAGACAGTCCTTAATAAGATAAATGTGATTTACTAATACATACCTACCTTTATAATATTAACATTTATGACTGCTATCCACCCTAAACTAGGGTTTAAAACTCTGACATAATTGTTGAGTGACAAACGAAATGAATACACTGATTGCTACTAAAAGATTGGTACATATGTATGTGTGCATGTGAACAAGTCAGGTGATATGGGGGTATAAAGATAGATAGAGGAATGCATATACTGCATAGCACAGTTACAAAACCCAACAGTCACCATATAGGCATCTTCTCTTGGGGGATAAGTTACACGGCATACAGACAGCTGCAACGACAATAATTTTTAGTCAGAATGGAAATTGATTGACATTGATTCATGTGGTTTTACAGTCAGGATATTTATACAACAGACTTTATTTCAGGGATCGTTTAAAGCTCTGTGCATCCTCACCAACAGAAAAATGCATATTACAGTATATGCATGTTCTTTTACATGCATTCTTCAACCTCTGAATAATAATAATAATAATAATAATAATAATAATAATAATACATTACTTACCTTTAGGAAACACTGTAGCTCCAGAACTGCACCGTAATAGACATGTGCAAGTGAGCCAACCAAAAACAATTTCGGTTCTTTTGGCCCATTCATTTTGAGGACAATTTTAATTAGGTAACGTTCCCTCTCATTCACTCACTCTCACACTCTCATTCCCGTTCACTCTCTCTAACACTCTCTAAATATTTCCCTACCTTCTCTGCCGACCGCTTCTGCTTCCACTTCCACATCTTCTTCTTCATATTCTCTCTCCTCTCTTTCATCTTCTCTCTTTTATCCTTTCTCTGCTGTCTTTTATCTTAGTCCGTATCTCTGGGGATATAATCTTAGGGCAAAATGGTGGTGCTTTTGGTCTTCTTACTCAATTGGAGGATTGGACATAACATGGAGGATCAATTGAGAGGATGTCACCGGTAGAGAAGGCAGGGAAAGATTTACAGAGCGTGAGAGAGAGTGAATAAGAATAACAGTGTAAGTCTGCAAGAGTGTGAGTAAAATTCATTACCCATTGTACAGTTTTACAGAATTTGATGGCGCTATACAAAACAATAAATAATAATAATTCAGAGCTCTCTGCTTTGTTTTCATCAGTTTCCTGTCCTCATTTTCAGATGAATCATAGAATAACCCAACATTCAGCAAATGTACAATTTGTCTGAATCCAAATGCACAAGTCTACACCATCACGCCCATAAGATCCCTTGAGTTGCTTAAAGCAGTCGATTATTGGCAGGAAAGCATTCTATTGAAATTCACCCCAGAGCTGTGACTGAGCTAATGCTAGCACTGATTGGCGGTGAGTATATGACGTGGAAGCAGGCCATAGGAGATGTGTTCTGAAGAACTCCTTTATACATTTGTCCATGCAAAAATTTAAATGGGACACTCTGTAATTATATAGATTTAATTTTATAGCTAATGCCTTTTTATAACATGTCCATTACTCCTTTAAGTGGGACGTGTCACATTTCCCTTACATTACATGCTGCAGTTCAGTGCACTAAATAAACCCACTTAGTGGTGTCTACAGATTAAACAAATGTAATATACATATATCGCTAGCCCATTCCCTTCTACTTCTGTCCATCTTTACTGGCAGCTGATTTCTTTCAGAAGTTTTTGTGTAGGGGGAGGAAAAGGGATAAAACACCTGGACAGGAGATACAGAGTTTCTAAGGTGAAATATTTAATGGTAACAAATATCTCTGAATTATTACACTGACTGTTAAAGTAGTTTTAATAAATTGATTTAAACATGTTATAGTGACAGTTTACTTTTCAATTCGCAAAAATCAGTACGCTTTTTAATTGATCACACCATACCTGTACCCAAGTAGGGACATAAATTCAGGGGGAAAAAAATTTGGGTACTATATCTTATTGGAAATCCATTGAATCAATGTCCTTGTCTTGCAGTTTACCGTCATGTAAGGACTGGTTTGATAATATCACATATTGTATATAAATAGGACATGGATACCATACAATCTCATTTTTGTAAATCACTGTGTGTCAACTAAATGTTAAGCATTCCAGATGCTTTGTAGTTTGTCCTGCTGTAGGGCTAAATGAACCTGAGCTCTGCATAATTCCAAAAGTAAACTTGTTTTTACCTAACATCATTTTTAATCTGTATGGGAACTGACTGATATTGTTAGGTTAAAAAAAAAAGTTTAAAAAGGTGTAAAAAAAAAAGGTATTTGTTGTGGTTTTATAAAAATTACTAAAACATGCAAAGTGCTGAAGTTTTCTTTGTCAATCTCAAGAATCGGTTGTCTGCAGACATTGTTAGAAGGTTTACGCCCCTGATTCTATCACTAGTTTAGGACATGTTATAATGTGCAAACTGGGATGAATGACAACTACAAAATGATTTCTAAAGCTGTAGAACAACTTAATATACATTGCTCAAGGGCTAGCAATCATTTGCGCATATGTCAAAATACCTAGAAATGCGGTGTAACTAGTTTCAAGAAACGAAAAAGCAGATAATCTTTACCTGACTTTTAGGGTATTCTTAGCAGTTAGTGACACAAGGAGAGCAAATGAGATGATAATTCACTGCTTCAAGACAACAAGTTTTTGCTTAGCTATAACAAGATCCATTACACAACACTATTATTCCTCTACAACGTGTCTTAAGTCACACATAAATCTAAAGTGTATGTAGACCTAATTGTGTATAAAGCCATATTTGATAAGGCATCATGTGATAATGAGCTCCTGAAACTCATGTGAGATCATGCACTATAAAGTGGATCTTCTAGTTTTCCATACATTTTACTGTTCTATACACTACGTGTTATGGTGTTTACAGATACAATTGTATGTTAAAAACCTGTATTATTCCTATATCATGGAAGCAGCTGTCTTAACTTATTTCCTCAAGATCTGCCCTGGAACTCAGCATTCTTTGATGCACTAAATGCAAAAAAACCCTCAATACTCCCAATATAATTGCACTGGTTGAAATATATATATAATTTGTAAGTGTGCGGTTGTTTGATTTAAATTATAGAACAAAGTTACAAAGTTACCAAACCAAATAACGTGTTAGCGGGGCTTGTGTTCCAGTTGGACATGCCCTCAAAACACATATCTGGAGTGTCATAAGAGGCCAAGGGGTGTTATAAGTAAGATTCACTCTCTGTTCACGCCCGACCCATGTAATCCAGACACTTTTTCTGTCCCCCCTCAAAAAAATGTTTGTAATAATATGTATCACTTCAGTAATCATCGGTGTCTATGGTTCTAGTTTTATACATAACTATATTTGCTTTTTATGTTTGTGCAATGTGTGTATATGTGTGTGTATGTGTTATGAGTGGGAGTTATAGTGATGCTTTCCTTTCCAGGGATGAAGTGACATAACACTAGGGAATAAAAAAAAATAAAAATCAAGACATCCAGGTACACTTCAGGTCTGATATTAATTTCCTGCTGATTTCCTTCTCATTGGAACGTTACACAGCAGGAACCATTTACCAGACTTGAACTCCTCTCCTCTGATATATTTATTCTAAAAGAGAGCTCAAACAGAGCACCGCAGAGAAAGAATAATACACCTTCTCCTCTCTAGCTATGGGCTGCAGAAAACATATTCACTAAGTGTAAAAACTTCCAGGGCAAATTATGAATGTAAACACGATTTGTTATATTGCATTGAGATAATCAATGTCCTTAGCCTTGTGAAGAGAATGCAATATCCAATGCTCTCTTCAATATACTCCTAGTCCTAAGATCTTAAAACCAGTGGAAAAGTAATCAAGTAATATACCTATGTAAATACTGAGGAAGGTGCTGGAAAACTTGTAATATATTCATATTTTTATACAGATGATAGATCCTGTGTATGCAGAGTTCTATTAAGATATACTACACAAGATAGTTCCCCTATATTAAAGCCTGCCCCTGCTTGAGAATAGGTGCGGAGTGGACAATAGCATCAGATCAAATAAGCTCATAAATATGAAATTTAACATTAAAATCAGGGTCACCTGTAAAAGGTAGCCTGTTGTGCTGTTGAATAAAATGCTAGCATGTGATGTTTCTATACCGCTCTCATATCCCCCCCCCCCAGCAATTTCCATTTCTATTTTAAATGAGGCATATCTTGATGTGATTACTACTCTATTGTCCTGGACATTTTAATTCTCGATTCTTCATCACACATGTTGGCCTGTTGCATCCCTCTGACTGCTAAAGGAGCAGGACAACTGTTGTATTTTTTTTTTTTTTCTTCATTGGTGTTGAGTGTTCAGAGGTGATTAAATTTGCCATGTCGAGCCTTGTAAAAATCTGACTTAATCATGTAAACTTCTGTGTAAGCAAAATAGAAGAAACTTCAAAAGGGTCAAAACGCCTTCAGGGATTTGCGCTGAGACGCCAGCAATAGATACTAATCTGCCTTCTGAATTCTAGCTATATTTGTCCAAGTGAAGGGTACCAGCGAAAAAAACAAGAAAAAAAAAATCAGAGCCAGAGATAGTTGGTTAATTCAGTATTTATCCCTTGGAGAGTATTGACTTTGTTAGGGATCAAGCCAGGACTCCAATGCCAAGGGACACATGCTGGTCCAATCCTCACTGCAAATGAAATGCATTGGTGGTAATTTGAGATAATGACTTTGTAGCAGACTTGGGCAAGAGAAGTGAGAGATGTTATCACCCCTGCATTCCACTTAAAATGCACTTTTCCCCCTTGTTTACTTCCAGTTAGTCAAAGCTACATTAACATTCCATGCAGAGGCTGCTAAACAGAATCTTAATTAGTCCTGATGCTGTTGTGCAAGGGGTTTATTCATTGAACTTTTAACTAATGGTTGCTGTCAGGATATTTTTTTCTCTCTTTGGGGATATCGTGTTCTGCTGCAAAGCATGACAGAAATGTAATGTGTATGGCAAAAAAAAAAGAAGCAGATCAGGATGAGGAGCCTTAGACAGACTCCAGTGATGTCTAATGGAGAGATGATTAGTGCTAATGAGACGAACATACAAAATAGCTTTTCCCCTATCTTCTTGGTATTTTACACCTTTCAGATCGCTGCCACTAATCACCTGGGAGTGGGTGAAAGCATTGCCTCTGTTACGTCTATGGAAATAATCATGCACAAGATGCTATGTTAATGGATATGTGACTGCGAGCTAAAGGATTATTTTCCTGGCTGCAGATGACAATGTACACTATGTGAAAATATTCTGCATTCTCCAGATCTACTCTCGGCTGATTGACTTTCATTAGAACTGAAGGCCTCTGTTGGGTCTGCAAACACCTCTCATTCTATTCTACTAGAAAGCACAAGGACCAGTCCATGTCAGAACACGTGTTACAGCGAAGCACGTCTTAACACTCATTCATCAGGCATACGCCTTTAATTATTTGTAAATAACCTGGGTTTTGAGTGCACCCAGTTATTGTTCCTTACACAATCTTACAAATTAGGCCATCGCTTACAGCTCATGCTGCAAATGGGATCCATGTTGAAGGATGACACTAATTTACATGCATTCATTTATTGCAATGACTAATGTTACCTGCAATAAGTTTCAAGTCATTTATATTACTAGTTAGAGGTAAGAGCTAGAGTTAATGGAAATAAAGATAGATAGATAGATAGATAGATAGATAGATAGATAGATAGATAGATAGATAGATAGATAGATAGATAGATAGATTGTAACTGAGCAGGGCCGTCCTCACCTGTTAAGTCAAATTGTTATGTTACATACTATTTGTTATGTCCTGCCTACCCATTGCACAATGCTACAGAATATGATGGTGCTATATAAAATAATAAATAATAACAGAGTAAGAGAAAGGAAGAGATAGATAGATAGATAGATAGATAGATAGATAGATAGATAGATAGATAGATAGATAGATAGATAGATAGATAGATTCTAGCTGTCTGAGCAGGACCATTCTCACCTGTGGTTCTGTAAGTCAAATTGTTATGTCATATACTACTTATGTCCTGTCTACCCATGGTACAACACTACAGAATATGATGGTGCTATATAAAACAATAAATAATAATAATAATAGTAATAGTAATAATAATAATAATAATAATAATAGATAAAGAGAAAGAGAGAGGTCATAGATAGAAAGAAAGAAAGAAAGAAAGAAAGAAAGAAAGAAAGAAAGATAGATAGATAGATAGATAGATAGATAGATAGATAGATAGATAGATAGATAATTTATAGATGCAGACATATTGCAAACAATAAAGACAGAGAGGTGACAGCTAGATAATAAGATAGATAAACATACACAAAATCTGAAGCATCACAGGAGCATAAAATCCACAGAACTCGGGAAGAATTAACCCTACAATGCCCTGCCTGACCACAAGCCTCGGTAATCCGAGTGATTTTATCCAAACGGGTTGACGTGGCCAGATCCCTTGGAAGTTTGACGCGCCATTCGTTACCAATTAGTCTGTACTCTTGACCTGTTGCTGTTCTGTTAACTGTTTTTGTTTGTGTTTGGCCGCTGTTTCCTTTGATGTGACAAATTGTATATAATCTGCAAACGACTTGCAGTTGTGTGAAAAGTTTCACTCGTGATGTCAGAGCTGTCACGCTCAATTATTCTGTGCAATGTTTTGCTGAGGTCGAACACACCAGAAAAGGGAGCCTCTTAATTCTAATACGATTAAATAGGCAAACCATCCAATAAACACTTTTTTTTAAAAAATAAATCATCCAAGTGACATCATAGAGTTAAAACTAAACAGATATTTTTTTTTTCGAAAGCCCCATAATTAAAAAATAATTATCAGTCTGGTTCATCAAAAAAACTACCGATTCCTTGTTTTAACGGTCGAAGTTAGCTTTTATAAAGTTGGAAAGGTGCGATGATTAAATATATATATATCCTGTTTTCAATAATCTCGTGTATGCTCATCGTGGCTTTTATTAGAAGTAATAAAACAGTTTTTGCTGTGCTAATTACCATCTCTCAGTGAGAGTGTTTAAATTAACCCCTTGGGTCCTTGTCTGAATGCTAATTCCATATTAGTTTGTTAATACATTCAATCCATCAAAAAGATTAGACTACATCAAATAAGTGGTGATCAAACCTTGTTTAAATAATATTAATCCAGAGCCATAATAATAGCATCTTCATCTCTTTCTTGGAGCAGGATCCCTTATTCTTTCTTTCCCGTTGTTTACTTAAAATACATCATCGATTCAGACTACAATACTTCAATTTATATACATATATACAGGGAAAGAAAAAACTAGCTATATATATATATATATATATATATATATATATATATATATATATATTATATATATATATATATATATATATATATATATATATATCTTCAGCATTGAGCCCATAAATCGACATTATTAATTATGTCCAAGGAGAAAAAAAACTTGTTTCTCCTTGATGTGAAACAATGAATGATAATCTGTATGAAGCCATTTATCCAATCACGTACATGGGATTGAACTGAATAAAGGAAGTCCATCAAAGCATAACCTTAATTAAATTATCTGTGACATTATTACACTGTGATGGGAAATAATTATTGCAAGGGAGGGGAGAAATAAATAAATATTCATTTTTCAAAAAGTGAGTACAATAATAACACGGTTGTTGACAGTAGCGATTAATAATTTATAAACAGTTCTACACACAACAAATTGTCAATCACTGGTGTAAATGTGAACATGTTTCCTCGCCTTTAAGACTTTCAGAAAGAATTATAATTAAAATCACTGGGACCAAATTGCTTTATTTAAAAAGAATACATTTTTTTAACGTTGTATTTTTTTGTCCATTGGACACTGTGTCACATGTAGATTTTAACTCTAAATCTAAACCTCAATTCTGCTTCGTTACCGAACACATAACGGCATGTACTACCAGCAGAGATGGTAAATAAAGAACAGATCCTTAAAAAATTAGACAAAAAGTCAGACACCGTGCTCTCAAGCACACTTAGACTTAAACGTCCAAATCCATGTATCTATTTATTTATCATCTATCTACTTCTGTTATTATTTTTACTTCACCTAATAGAAGTAAAAAAGAAATAACAATACAAAATTATTTTGTTGTATATTATTATACAATAAGTATAAGTATTTTAATATAAAGCCAATATTTCCAAGAAACAGTGAAGTAGAAGGAGTCTACCGTAATGTAAATTGTTGACAAATTGTTTTAGGGTTTAGTGGATGGTAATGCTGGTCCCTAAGAATTTTCAGGAGCCACTATGCAGACACTGGAAGATGACTGACACTACGGCTTATGATTCAATCTCCTAAAACTGTATGACAGGAGTTAAGGGTTAAGCCAGCTTGGTAATGTAGGACATGAGCAGGGCTTATTTAATACCATTAAATAAAAGTCAAGCCTCATTTAATTTACATTTTACATGGAAAATATGAGGCTATAATTAAGCTTCTATCTCAAAGGGTTAATATTCATAGTGACCGAAAAGTCTCCAAGTAAAAATAATTGGATTTAACAGTTGGTGTGCCAAAAACCTCACTGAAAATCTTTAATGTATTATGGAATCAGGTCTTGGGCCTAATATGGCTGGTCATTCATAATGATCCAAACTATGCACGTGTTATCTCCATTCAATCTTAATTATAGAGGCCTTTTGTGAATGACTTGTGTAGTTCATAAAATAATAGTACATCTCTCTGCCATTAACAGGAAAACATTTTAGGAGGTGCAAAAAAAATGTAATAGTTAATCTACAAAAATGTAATTAACATAACATATGAAATGTTTTTAAAAAAATGCTTTCTTACCAAACTAGGATACATGCCTTAAAATGAAAAGCTATGTATTTATGGAAAGAATATATCAAGCAATTAAAATGATAGCATCCTTCAATGATTTTACTTACACATATTGTGTGTACTAGAATATTTTGTAACATAAAGTAACATTTAACTAATATACTATATAAAAATCGCGTTTTTGTTTACACATTCATATACTGAGTAAGCAAGGCAACATTATGAGGAAGTTTATTTAAAAAATAACATTTTTTGGATCCTTCAAGGAAACAATATTCTGCCCACCTTTCTATTATGTGAGTAGTTTTATTTGTTGGACCTTCGGTTCCAAAGTGGCCCCCCACTCATCCCAAATTTAATCTTCTGCCTTCAGTTTATTTCATCCGTATTTTAATATCTTCCATAAAACAAAACTTGCGATTTTTTCGTTACAAAGGCAATTGGTGATAAGCTTTGCCGAAACAATAGCTATTTTATTGAGAACAAATGTTGACATTTAAAGGCAGCAAGGAAAGCTTCATACCTAAGACTTCAAGAAATTCCTATGTGGAAATCGCCTCTGGTCTTTTTTTCTTGACAACCACACAATTTCCTCGGGGAACCCACCTGAGACAAAAAAACACCCCTAGATTTTCAAAGAAAGCCATCCTATCAAACGAGGTCTGGGTCAGATCAGGAAAGATTTGAGTGAGAAATACCGGTAGTTCAAATAAAAGCAGAAAGTTTATTTGCCTTGGTGAGGGACTCCACGTCTCAAACTAGATACTGCATCTCACAGTTGCCCTCTTAATAGGTGAAAATACTATCCGATTTACTGACCAAATTAGAAAATTGTGAAAATTCTAAAAGTTGTTTTTGTTTCCCATAAACATGGTGGTAAAAAAACATGGTGGTTTTGCTGATAATCGTGAAAAAAAATCTAATAAGTCCTTTAGCATTTCTGCTAACGAATAAAATGTAAATAAATAAAAATGTAATGATTTTTCATAACATCCAATAAATCCCATTTATCAATATGTACCCTTACAGTTCTTAAAAGTATTATTGCGTTTATAAGACATGTGCTTTAACTAGAACGATTATATATATATATATATATATATATATATATATATATATATATATATATATATATATATATATATATATATATATATATATATATACCAAAATTCCTTGTCTGGGGAATTTAAGAAAAATACATCACACATTGAATGAATAAATATAAATATATTGTCCCAGCATTTAGTTTTTTTTTTAAAAAAAAAAAAAACTAAATTGTTTTGTATATATTATGTATATGTATATGTTATATTATGCAACAATATAAATTGCAGTTTTAAAATAATTATTTTTCCAATACATAATGGAAACGTTAACATAGGCAAAGTCGTGTGTGTTTCTCTATAAATCTGGTGCACTTTCACTGGATAAATGTCTTTTTGAAAAGCTTGCATCCATTGAGCAGATAACTGAAGAATTAAGGATCACTTTCAAATGCCCTTTTTAACAAGACCAGGGCAAAAGGCTAGCCGTTTTCACTGCACAAAAGGCCACTGGAGGGAGATCTGTTTGTCAATATCAAGTGGTCCAGCAATTTTCCATCTAGACACTCATCGGCCTATCTGAGTTGGCAGATGTTTAGACAAGATTTTATAAATTGTTCAATATCAGTCTGTAATGAACCCCAACTGACCATTCCGCTGCTAGTAAAATCATACAGGATCTCCCCGCTGGGATAGAATAATGCCTGCATGCTGGAACATTATTAATCAACGAATGAAATAGATGAGGCTCTTGAAAAAATAAGTATATGATTGATTAAAGGGCAATCT
Source organism: Spea bombifrons (assembly GCF_027358695.1). Lineage (NCBI taxonomy): Eukaryota > Metazoa > Chordata > Amphibia > Anura > Pelobatidae > Spea > Spea bombifrons. Next base: position 60,884,459 of record NC_071091.1, read on the forward strand.
AAGAGGCTATTATTCTTGTTTTATTACCGTATGCTATTTTCTCCCAATTTATCTTAGTGGGAAGCGAATGGATGTTCATCTAACATAAGCTACATTTTTGCAAGTTACCTAGAGTTTACAGAATGAGATAAAATTCTGGCTTTTTATATTGACCACACTGCCAGCATAATTATCCTACCCCGATGACATTTACAAACCAGGAAAAAGTTCTCTTCCCATTATATATATATATATATATATATATATATATATATATATATATATATATATATATATATATATATATATACGATTTATATAGAGACATCATTTTTTTTCGCCAGACTCATCTGTGTTTATTTACAATTTAGAATATAAATTAGTAAAGAATACTCGTCGACAATCAATAAATTTCATAAATGTCATTTTTTTTCAAATAAAAACCAGGCAAGGTTTATTTACAAAAAAAAGTTTCATTTCATTGCAATACAACTTGCATAAATTACTAGAAGCTTTAATATCATTACAAAAATAAATATCAAATCTGTTTTTGTTTTTTTGTTTTTTTTATCTCGCTGTTTTAAGTACTCCAGTTCATGAATCGCGAATTATTGTCTCTATTTTATACATCTATTACAAATATTTTTCCCCTTCTTTTCATTCTTTACAATAAAATTCTAACACACCTATGGTGGCAATGAATGTGATCAAGTCAAGATATCCTGAGAAAAAAACAGGTTGTTTTGGAAAATAAAGTCACAAATATACATGAAGATAACTATATATTATACGAATAATTTCACATATGTCAAAGGGAGTTTTCTTGTATTGTTTAAAAAGAGTCTGTGGGTTTAATAGTGCTCTTGTGTATCTTCTCCTCTACCGTGGCACAAGATGTGATCTGGATTTAGATATTTCTTGTAATACCTATTAAGATGATGGCTTGCTGACTTTTTTCAAAGCAATTGTGACACCTACCTGTGAATCAAGGAAAAAAACACGTCACAAAAATCTTCAGAAACACATCATTAACTTTCCCTTTTTCAATTCTTTTAAAAATACATATATAATTTTTATATACAGATGCCATCATTTATCTGTGCGACAAAACATTAACACATGAACAAAAAATCGTGTTAACCCCCTAATTTTGAAGTGCAGAATAAGTGCCTATTTGGTCCATATAAATTATATATATATATATATATATGTATATATATATACAATAAAGTTATCCATGATAATTTCAGCGATATCGTTTCCAGATTGAAACATTAATGTGTAACTGCATATTTAAGCCCCAATTAATTATACAAATGGAGGGAGCTGATTGAGTTTCCAAGCAGCATGCTATGTAATGAAGCAAGAAATGGCATTTAAGAGAGTTTATGGCTATGCAATTTCATCTTAGCTTTGGTCTAAAATTATCAGGGCACTGGAGAATGTTCTCACTTACTTGTAGTGCAGTCTGATTGCACATCTATAGGTATGGTTGTACTCCTACTGTGCAGACTTCGGAGGGATCTGTCAAAATAGAACCGTCAGTTAGTCACAGGACACAGCTAGCTAACTAGATTATATGTTCCAATTCTCCAGTGGGCTCCACTGCATTACATATGCCAAGCTTTCACTTAACCCTCTAAGTGAGAAGTAATGCCTTTCACACCCTCTTTCACTCAAACGGTTAATGGAAATTTTCTCTGTTTCATTAACTCCAAATTTCACATATAGACTTTAAAGGACCAAAATATAGTTGGTGATGGTCACGTCAATCATTTTAGTTTTGACTTGTCCTTTTTGATAATATTCTATGGATAGTGGCAATAGTGAAAAAAAATGATATTTAAAATAATAGTGAGCCTACCTTTTTTCGATTCGAAAGTATTGGATCTGTAGTGTTGATCGAGTTGAGTGCTGGTGGTTTTTATAGAGTCACTGGAGTGTTTGTGCACAGAGCTACTGCTCAGAATGGTCTGATTAAGTCCTTCGCTGGAAGTCACTGCTGTTGAGTTGTATCGCAAGATGCCTTGACTTTGGAGGGCATTAAAATTTCCATAGTTCGTATAATTGCTATAAAAAGGCGATGTGTAGTAAATGTGCCTCCCCAAAATGGAAGAAGAAGGGTATGCAGAGCTGTGAGATGCAGATGCTGATGTGGCAGAAGACAAAGCGGTAGGTGGGCAGCTCTGACTCATATTCTGATGTTTAATGTCTGAGGTGGCTATTTCAGCCAGCGACCATAATTTGGGCTTGCTGGTTTGTGTCTGGGAACTTGAAGAAATCCTATTGTCCAAAGTCGACTTGTTTGAGTTTCTAGGGCTCCCTTCGTGCTGGTGATTGAGAACAGGTGCTTCGACCCCAGTAAGGGGGGATGAGGTCACAGGTTTAGCAGGGATTACTCCTCTAACCTCTTCATCAATCTCGTCGTCGTCTTCATCGTCATCGTATTTGTCCTTGGATTCATTACCCGATTCACAAAGACGGTCCCCTACCCTACAGGGCAACTTCTCTCCGTCCGATTCCGCAGAGCAGGAGTGATCTGTGAGGGAGTCTACATGCAGACTGATACCTAAAAAACACCAGAGAACAAGGTCACACGCCTGAAAACACAGGCAAATACAAGATAAAACAAAGATAGATAGATAGATAGATAGATAGATAGATAGATAGATAGATAGATAGATAGATAGATAGATAGATAGATAGATAGATAATCTGCAAGTACTAAAAACGCTGTGCTTTATGTGCAGTAGATTTGAGGCTCAGGATATATTTCTTGTTATAATATGTATAAAAATTATCTAGAAACCATAAGTGTGTAAGAGTTAAATTTGTATTCTTAGTACCCAGAATATTATTATATTTTCCTGATTGAAATGTAAGCTTTGTAATTGGTTTTTAATCATTGATACTGCTAATAAAAGTAAATGACCGAAGTATCTGTAAAGTTGAAGATATTAGTGATCACATTTAGATATAGTGATATGAGGATGGATGGTTGCTGTAGTACAGTCTGCTGTTGGAATTCCAGGATTTAATTGTGGCCTTGGCCTGTTCTTTAGTTAATAGGGATTCACCTTCATCCTCTGCTGATGTCTCGTTGTTGTCATGGACCTTATCTGAATGGGCTTCTTTTACTCTTTCTCCATCCCCATCATCTTCACCATCGTCTTCGTCCTCGCTTTTATTCCGAGGTGCCCAGGTCATCTTGTTTTCCTTCTTGAGCCTCCTCCTTGCGTTGGCAAACCATGTGGAGACCTGGGTGAGGGTCATTTTGGTGATGATGGCCAACATGATCTTCTCCCCTTTGGTTGGGTAAGGGTTCTTCCTGTGCTCCTGCAGCCAGGCTTTCAAGGTGGCCGTAGCGTCCCTGGTGGCATTTTTCCTATAAGCTGGGTCATTCAGTTGATACGGGTAAGCCGGGCTACCATATGGATGGTAACTGATTGCCCCAGCCATGCCAGATGTGTGGGCATCATAAGGTCCCTAATAATATAAAAAAAACATATATAAGTACATAAGATTTTCTTTGTTTTAAGAGAATATATTAGCCCGTGAATTTACACACAAGTGACTGCTTGCCAGATATAAATCCATAAACCCATCGAGTTTAGAAAAACATTTTCCAATAAATCATTTAAACTAAAATAACATTTGTATCAATTATATGGTTTTATTGTGTTAAGTAGTTGAATGCAACACAGTTACTTAGAGTAACTAGGTTAAATCTAAACACATACACATATACATAGAACCAATTTGTTCCTCGTCTATGTAATAATAATAATAATATTAATAATAATAATAATAATAATTTGATCGCTTGGAATTAGATTTATCTGCATACATTTTATTGTTCTTGATCTATGGGGAGTTTGTAAATACTCTAGATTATCCAGAAGCTTCAAAGGAAAATCAGTTCCTTTATTCTGTGGCTCTAGCAATTCACTCATCTTAATGCATTGTAAATCCAATTTGCAAATCAGAAGATATGCATGACTTCGAATTGTTCAAATAGCATGCAATTTGCATTTTAATTCGCTCTTTAACGTTCAAATTGCCTTTATTTAAGTCTGCATAATGCATGGAAGTTACAGATATCCCCCGCAGTAACCTCATAAGTTTAACACATCCAGAAATATTGTTATTCTAGATATGTGTTCTCATTAGCTCTTCTCCTAACATAGTTAAAAACATGTGTATCCCACTATAAAGTGGGAATACCCTTTTTATAGCACTTAGTGTTTAATTGCATAATTAACCCTTAAAGAGGGAAAACCTACAATTAATTAAGATACCTCGCTTAATTGTGTTACACTTAAGAAAATTGACACTTTGCCTGAATTGTTCTAAATCGACAAACAAAACTTATTTTATTATTTGGATTTGTTTTTTTTCGTATTTAAATATACCATAAGAAAAAGCTCATAAGATAAAAATAGAATAAAAATAGAAACCACCTATTTACATTATTCTAAATAATGTAACGCTTTAAAACATGCATGTGCAAAATACGAAATTAATTTCTGTATGAAAAAAATATTGATGTGTAACTATAGCCTCATAAGCAATTAATATTTTATTAATATTTTTAAAAAAATATTTGGCAAATTTAGGGTATAAGTAGATCAAGCGATAACTTTGTCGGTTTTGTTTGAGTTTGAGAATAAAAAGCGAATCGTGCGTTTCCGACATTAATAAAAAAAAAGTTCAAAATCAGATTCGATTTTAAACGATATTCATTTTCCATACATCTTATATATATATGTATGTATATATATATATATATATCACATATCATCAAATGTATATGATATCACATATATCATAAAATGTATGTAAAATTAATATAAGAAGGAAATCTTCTTGAAATAAAACTTAACTAGAGGAAGTAAAATTAAAGTAATGTTTGTCTTGATTGTCTATGGTGAAGGATAGGTAAAAGAAGATAAAGTAATATAAGTGTTGGCTGAGAGGAGAGGTTCGGACGACCTCCTTACCATGTAAGCGGGGAATCCGGCAGGGTCGCTGGAGTACTGCAGAGGGCTGCTGAAACCTGTGGCCGCTTGGGCACTGAAAGCAGCCGATCCCGGGTAAGGGCTGAAAGCTGAGCCGGACGAAGACCTGGCCAGCTCCTCGCTCCTAGGGGCGGCCAGCGCTGAAGCCCCATAAGCCGGACAGGAGTATAGAGCCAAGGAGCCAGGGGGCTGGTAGAGGTAACCCTGAGGATAGGACATTGCAGGTCTGGCTAAGGATCGCCCGAGCTGGCTGAGTTACAGAAGGATCGGGGTGAAAAAAAGGGAGGGGGTGAGGTCAATAAAGACAGCTCCTGCTCCTATTCTTTCTCAGCTGTGGCTTCTTGCTTCTGTCCTCACTCATGCAAGGAAATAAAAAAAAAAGTGTCCTGCCTCCACCCCTCCCCTCTGGTGTACCCCACCAGACGGAGATCAATCTATTATGTGTTTGATCATGTATAGGTATAAATCCAATCAGAGACTGAATCAAACGAGTGAGTGTGATCGAGGGGAAAAGCAGATCATGAAGTGGAGGAGATGTAGAGAAGAGTGCTCTAGGTGATCAGGAAAGTGCCTGCTGCATATGGAGCTCATGCAGCCAGCCAGCTCCCCCAGCGCCAGTGAGGAGGTATTTTTTTTTTTTTTTTTACCAGGAGGAGGGTGAAGGTGGGAGGGGAGGAGGGTGAAGGTGGGAGGGTGAATGTGTGTGGGGGGGAGGGAGGATAGATTAAGGAACTGGGAGTTCAGAGGAGAAAGAGCGCTTGGGTTTGCTAATGGACAGTGGAAGAAGAAGAAGCTGTCCGTCACCGCTGTGCGATCTGCATATGGGGGTCTGACCCGCCCCCTAAACCCCCTCCTCTGCTTACCCGGTGAGAGGGCTGGCTTTGGTAATGTAAGTAATCCTGTCTCTCCATTAGCCTGTTAGCACTTGCACAGGGAGGATGGCACTTTCCAAACAGAATTCAATGTGTCTATATGTAGCTTCCCATATGCCTGTGTGTATAGATATGTGGTCTCTATTCTGTATATTGTATATTTTCTATATTGAAAACTAAATATAGTGTATATATATGTATATATCTATATATATATATATATAGATATATATTAACATATATCTATATATATATATATATATATATATAGATATATATATCTATATATATATATATATATATATATAGATAGATATATATATATATCTATATATATATATGAATGTGCACACACACATCATTGAGTATATGTAAACCCGACTATTTATTATGCAGATATACATGCATTTACTTCATGCATGTATACTGCTAAATATATGTACAGTAATACATATATATAGATATACAGATATATAGATATAGATAGATATCTATATTTCAGGACACTACTTTATATAGTGTGTCAGTCTCTGTATAATGGCACAGTGAGACAACTTGTCTATACGTTTCCTAATCATCTTTGTGTCACCCCGTGCTCCCACTTCTAGCTGTATTAAGACCTTTGAGCATTGTCACTTCCATACGTCTGCCTTCTCCAACACAGGTTTGCTGCAAGTAAAGCACAATCCATAGCATGACCCCATTTCTAATTCTAGATAGACAGCAAAAGTACCCATGATACCATTCTATTAGCAAATGACAAGGAGCTATCACCGAGGCATTTTAGGAATTGTTCCTTCACATACTGGCTTAGATTTACAGATTAAACCCCATGCACACTCTAAATGGAATTACTTTCCCCAAGCCGAGTGTTGTATTGTTTTATCTCAAACAAGTCTTCTACCAAGAAAGAAATATGTACCATACAGGGGCTGCATATTAAGCTTTTCTGCATAATTGTATTTCATTTGAAATCAAATTCCCTTAAAAATTCTCAAACGCGCACCCCTAAGAAATGTGCAAACAATCTATATTGTGACCTGTAGGAGGTGCACTTTCCAAAAATAAAACAAATGGATATGTACTAATAGCACCAAGACGTCTCATGGAAGATTGAACTGCTTATTAGCAAGGTCTCTGTATAAAATGTTAATATTAGTAAATAGCAATGAAAGGTGGATGTCCTTAGTCATATTTCCATTTTTCCTTATTACCTAAAAATCAAGATCTTATGTTTACAGACAAGAATATTTTTTTTCTAGTTAAGGCCACATACATTAGAAAAAAAATGTCAGATTATATCATTTGAATAACACGTTTCTATGTCTCCTGAATATACCGTATATATATATATATATATATATATATATATATATATATATATATATATATATATATATATAATTTTATAGCCTTAAATATGCAGATACCCCAGCTTTAGGCTGATAAATCAATTCGGGAAAATTAACAGACACGATTGAATTTACACACTTGGTAAAATGACGAGTCTAAACCCCACTGACTTTCATAAGAGGAGATTTCTCAGAGCTTCAATGGTATGTATTTTTGCCGCAGTTACTTTCAGTGGCTTCACTTTAATAATTAGTGTTGCGATTGAAGGCAGGAAACAATGTCAGCCATGTTTACATTAGGTCAGAAGGTGTATATAATTAGGGTAAAATGCTACTGTCACAGCCCGACACAGTATTTAAGAATATACTGTATTTTCTGCAACGATTGAGAGATTATATCGATAGTTATATATATATATATATATATATATATATATATATATATATATATATAATATATATATAAATATAGACATATATATATATATATACATGTATTTCACATGTGAAGTAACCATATATAATTCTAGTCTTATATTTAACTTTAACAGAAGTGTACGTGAAGATATACACTAGTACCTTAGAACCCGATGCCACAAGTACTTTCCATACGACTTGCCAGCTATAAGCGTTTCTAAAATAAATGTATGTATCACAAGAATCCAGAGAATTTAGACGGTTTTAAGAAAAAATAGGTCAAGATTTGTATATTATTACTCTTTTATTTATAGATCAATGCAAATACTTAAAAAAAGAAACAGAGCCGGAAAATGATCTTGCATATACGAGTAACTTGCACTATTTTTAATAGGAATATTGTTTCTTTTTTTCAAATATGTTGAGAAAACAACCATTGCAAACAAATCTTGAGCAGAACTCATAACATCATAGACTGTTTTGAAATAAAAAAAAATAAACAGAAAGTTGAAAATATGAATTTTTATTTCTTTCTTATTTAGCATTTTGCTGAGGGCTAAACCTTATTAGCGTGCGCAAATTACACAATATTAGGTAGCGTTAAAAACACAATTATTATACTCGGTTTCTCCCTTTTCATTGGTGGGTATGGTTTTGGAGTGTGTTTGTATGTGTGTGTGTGTATATATATATATATATATATATATATATATATAAAATGTATATTATGTGTATGGTACTGTCGCGTCGGGATAGTTCTATCCGAATAAATGCACAGAAATTAAAATATTTAGAAACTTAAACACACTCTTACTGTACTTTTTTTAAAAACTATTTTTGCCATAACAAATTACTAATTATTGTTCTCTAGCTGAAAACTTTCCTAAACTCGAAATAACTTGAAACTCTAAATGTCTTATCCTACTCACCTGTGCGACTCTAAACATTAATGAACTCACCATACACCGATCCCAGGTATGAGATAGAACATAAAAAGATATTAGGGTGTAATTCATTCAACACATGACAAAGGTTGTAATTCAGTTAAAATACAAATTGGACAAACGATGTCTTTCAAGCTTAAATGGTTTATAGGCAGTATTTACGACTCCACATAATTCCACTGTAATGTATCAATCACTTGCAGATGTGCCGGCAAGCATCTGATGGATATAAGTTCTTTTGGTTTGATCTATGAACAATCCAAATCCAGAAATTCTGAAATATTTTTCTTTAAGTGCCTGTTAACAGTATCATGCACTTCTCAGGTTACATCAGTGAAAATAATGCGATAAGATCACGATATACATCACTGGTCTAAATCCCAATCATCCTCGAAGAATGGTCATGATAATACCAGATCTATGTAAAAAGATAGATTTTTTTTTTCGGTTATATAACATGTTCCATATATTATTAATTCCGCTGCTTAAAATAGCGGTTCGTTAATAGGTAAAGGTTTGGGAGTGAAACGCTATTGCTTTAGTTATATACCGTATTTATGTACGTGTCGCTATATCGTGTCAATATCCATTTCCTGAGGTAGAGGGCGCTGTGGCAATGGATTTTATGCGGTTTCCAAAATCGCACCGAATAATTACACACATTCTTTCAGTATGTTAACTTATTTATATATTATTTACATCAACACGATTAGTTACACAATTTCTTTCTCTCTCACTTTTTTTAAGAACTATAATTGGTAATATACTTGTCCCTTTTTATTGACTAATATATCCTAAACAAGTACAAAAATTGAAAGTATTATGTTTAAGAAATCATGAAATACATACTGCTCATTACAATACTTAAGTTACATCGATGTATTAAAATAAATCAAATCATCTATCTATCTATCTATCTATCTATCTATCTATCTATCTATCTATCTATCTATCTATCTATCTATCTATCATCTATCATTTAAAAGAGCCAATTTTTGTAAAGTTTAATATTAATTTCTCCAAGACACACGTAAAAAAACAGTAATCAGGAAATTAATCGACTGACACTGCAAATTAATTGGAATTTGAAGTCACAGCGAACTGACATTCACTTTTCTATGTTATTAATGGCTTCAAGAATCATTACTAGTACTTAAAAAAAGTATTAGAAGAAGCAAAAAATGTACTCAATTGACATTTTCCTTTAAAATATAGTTTACTTTTCAGGTCTAGTCCCTCCAGTTATACAGCATATAATTTACTTATATATTCACACATTCATAACATGTTATTTTGCCAACAGGAGTATTTAAGTGAATTCTCCTCTGGAATATTTGAGAATAGTTTAAAATTATTACTTTAAAATTACAATTTTCTCATCTCTGGTTGGTGCGTGACTGCTATTCTCATGTGCAAATCATTGGACATTAGTTATACATCAGTTTATTCACCTGATATGGACCAATTAATACATGTGAAGTTTTATTTTGAGTATACGACTATAGATTTATATTTTAATAATAAATATATACTTTAATAATTATAACGTATTTTTTTGTGTTATTCGGTATTAAGTTAAATAATAATAATAATAATAATAATAATAATAACAACCCTACATTTTATATATTATTTTTTTTACACTTGTGCATATCCTGTTTTATTTTTAATGAACATGCCTCAAATGTTTTTCCATGTATAAATTGTGGGAAGCAGTAACTCCAGGCAGCTGCCCCGAACCAGTTCTCTTTTCAGCACTTTTGACACTAGGGTGCACCTGTTGCAAACAAACTCCTCCAGAGACGCAGGCTTTGCCCCTAATACATGACAAAAAGCACACTGGGTCACTAATCCGGCAATGTGCCCCTTCTTTATAATTGAAAGATAAAAAAGATCAAAAGCCAAAGAGAGGGAATAAATGCTAGAATGAAGGATGTGTGTATATTTTTATATTGCTGAATTCCCTGTTCTTGCATTATCAATATGTCCCATCTAAAACCAAAAGCCCCTTTAGAAACTGGTATGGTTAAGTTGGTTGCTACATTTGATGCTGTACCTCACTGTAAAGTGCAGCATAATACATTATTATGCAGTGGTATTTAGGGACAGTTTAGACTTTTTATTAAGTTCCTGCAACCTGTTAACTGCATATGTTAAAAAAGCCTTTAGAACCTTCTGCTCTATCTATCTATCTATCTATCTATCTATCTATCTATCTATCTATCTATCTATCTATCTATCTATCTATCTATCTATCTATCTATCATATATCTATCTGTCATATACTCTATAGTTTCTCTAATCAATAGCAGCCCCTTGACTGCTGTATGAGACAGTAAAATAGTAAAATCCCATAACATTGACATACATAGTTGAATTTCTTTAAATGCTTTTTATTCAGTATGAACTGAGCTTTTGTTTAACTAATGCAGTTTATGTAATCCTTTCAGTTCTAGAAGACTCCTCCATAGGCTGCACATCCCTAAATGCGTTAACAGAAGAACGATACAAAATATCCTACATAAGTATGCAAATATGTTTTAAACGTCTGTTATGTAGGTAACAATACTGAAATATTTAACCTGTACGGCTACTGTATCTATCAACAGAAGTCTTAAGGAGGGACTGTCTTGAAAGATCACAGAATAAACCAGCACTCATAAGCCTATGTCATATGGGGTGTTTATTTATTTGTTCTATTGTTTATTTTTTTTATTTACATTTATATTTTTAGGTGTGGCATCACACCAGCCTTCATCAAAGAAGTAGCCAGGTCATTTTATGCACATTTTCCCACGATCCCTGAGTGAATATTTCATTGAAATCTTAAGGTCGTTCCAAGTAGGTCAACTTGCTGTGTGTATATTAGCAGAGTGTGCATGAACTTCTAACATTAATTAAATTCTTGTGGACCTCTTTAAAGTTTTTATAACTATCTAATGGCAGGGGGATTGTGCAATGTAGCCAAAGGTACTTTTTTTATTGATGCTTCAGTGAAAACAGAAATATGATAAATATGTATAAAATATTAAAGAATTAGGACAGTTCTTGTTAGGTATGGACCCAACTTCTGGTTGCAACAAGAACGGAAGAGGAACCAACTGCTTTCAAATACAGTCCAGTCACTAAACTGTGAGCTAAATGGGAAGCTATAGGTAAAAGGAAACATTTCATCTCATCTGATTAACTGTGTTAGTAGGGTCAACCCAGGTAGGAGTCACTTGAAGATTCACTTCGAATTGTCTTATTCCATTAGTTGCTATGGCAAAAAAGATTACTTTTGAAAATTAGTTTTTATACAAAATAGCATAATTTTAACCCTTACTATCCCCCAATAACTCCAGACAGTCATCTTACATATATTTTATCTAATTATGGTTCATTCTGGACCTCAATTAACTCCATCACCTGTTTAGCACCTTGCAGCTGTTTTAGCTAGGACTTGAAAACATCCCTTCCTAGTCTCTTTAAACAATTAAATGAAATGGGCACAATGGCATCAGTAGGAGAGGGACAGGGGTATTTTTCCACAAAATCTTGAAAATTTGAATATGATTTATAATGGAATATTAATTACAATGGTTAAATATACATCATATTGCATTTATTTATAGAGTGCCAGCAGATTCTGTATCTACAATAACCGTCAGTGAAAATTAACAATATTGTTAAAATGGACAATATACAATTGGGCATCACTCATGAATAACACACATTAAGACATACTGGTACAGAAGCCAAACAGGGCCCTGTTCTTGCAAAGTTAAAACATCAGTATTTGCATATTATATCCTACCACATGCTGAAGAAGCTGAAAATAGTAGTTAACATTTATGAGCATCAACCCCTCTTTCGGCCCGACTATTTTAGAAGTGTGAAGTGATGCCCGTTCTATGATCCCTGACTATAAACATCAAGATTTCACATCAGTCCTGTATACTCATACACTTGAGTGCCCCAGTGAGATTATACCATAAGAAAAATACAGTAGGAATGTTGAAAAGAGCTACATATATCTTTTAGACAAACACAGGACTAAAACCCACACTACCTCAATACCCACAGAAAATGAGGTCAGCTCCCATGAACTAGAAGAAAACTTGAGATACTCCTGAATGGGAAGCTGCCTTAAGGTAGGCTATTAAACAGCTGTCCATTCTGAATTGAGTTGTTCTTAAACCTGTTTGTATGTTAACATAAGAATGTATCATCATGTATTATTACAAAACCAAAAGCATATTGTTAATTATAGACCAAATGTATCTCCCACTTGTTTCTCTTATTTAATTATTTTTATTGCCATATCTACCCTTCTTAATGATCATATAAAATTACTGTATTTGCTCGATTATAGGACAAGGTTTTTTTCAGAGCAAATGCTCTGAAAAATACCCCTCGTCTTATAATCAAAGTCGTCTTATAATAAGACCTCAAATAGAGGTCTGACTATGAGCGCTGGCGAAAGTGCGGGCAGCAGCTGAGGTTGTCTACGCGCAACGCACAGACCTTCCCCGGCTGCCAGAAAGGAGAATTCGCGCAGCCAGGGCCGGCTGAAGACTTAACGCCGCCTGGGGCGAAGTTTAAAATGCCGCCCCCCCCGCCGACGCCGGGGGGCGAAGTTTAAAACGCCACCCCCCCCGCCGACGCCGGGGGGCGAAGTTTAAAACGCCGCCCCCCCCGCCGACGCCGGGGGGGGCATTTTAAACTACGCCGACGCCATAATCTACGATCCCCCCCCGGTACTTACCTTTAAAGAGTCCTGCGGCGAGTCTCCCTGCTCTGCCACGGTGCCGGCTTGTAATGCTGAGCGGCGGAAATTGACGTCACTTTCGGCGCTCTGCATTACAAGCCGGCACCGGGACCGAACAGGGAGACTCGCCGCAGAGGAGAGAGAGAGAGGGGCGCCGAGCGGGTAAGCGAAAACCACTCGGTGCCCCTCTCTCTCTCTCTCCTCCGCTTCAAAAAAAAAAAAGCGCTTGGGGCGGCAAAGTGCCGCCCCTTCTAAAGTGCCGCCTGGGGCAATTGCCCCAGTCTGCCCCATTATAGGGCCGGCCCTGCCCGCAGCACTCGATGGGCACAGAGAACCCCCGCTACTGCTGGGACTTCCACTGAGGCTTCTATGACGTAGCAACAGCGTCACATGACCTTCCGGTGTTCAGTCATAGAAGCGCCACCGGAACTAACGCTGGCCTCCATTCGCTGCCCCACCAGACACAAGGGAGTGAAAAGCGCTGGTAAGTCGGTGTGTTATATGGGGGGGATAAGGCTTTTCTGTGAGACTGGGGCACCATCATATGCCTTTTAACCCCATTTATGCCACTCTGCCTCCAGAAATGCCTTTTAAACCCTATATGCCACTCTGCCTCCAGAAATGCCTTTTAACCCCCTATGTGTCACTATGTCCCATGATATGCCCCTGGCATATAGGGATATAAGGAATTTCTGGAGGTAGAGTGGCATATAGGTGGTAAAAGGCATTTCTGGGGGCAGAGTGGCAAGCCTGGGGCAGATGTGTATAACTGGGGGGCAGGTTGGCAAATAAAAGGAAATAAAAACCAAAAAAATATTTTTCTCAATCATAGCTTGTATTGAATATAAAAAAAATAGTTTACATGAATTAATATTTACTAGTAAAACTTTTTCCTATAGGGTCGTCTTATATTCAGGTTTTTTTTTCTCCCTAATTAATATTCAGATTTTGGGGGGTCGTCTTATAATCAGGGTCATCTGTAATTCAGCTCACAGTAAGCTTTTGCCTATTTTAGTAGCATACAAACACACAAATGTGCAAAATGGTTATCCAAAACCATATGCCAAGCAATGAAGATTTTTCTTAAAGTAGTTTAGTCAGAAAAGGGACTTTCCACCTCTTAATGATAAACATGGTGCATTTTATTTTTTAGATGTTTGGAAATATTAGTATTGCTAATTTGAATATTCACCCTACAACTTAAATTTCTTCTGTTAGATACACACTATTGTTAATATCCCTTATTGGAATGGCCTCATTTATCTGCTACTTTTATCAATGCCCTTCTCTTTCCTGCTAAAACAACTTCAAGAAGTATTTTGGCAAGGAGTGAAGTGGAGCATTGAAGCTTTAAAAATGAATATTGCAAATTCCCCATCAAATAGATGAGCAATAGTTATCCCTGGCAGAGATCAATATAATCAGATTGACCTCTGCTGCATTTAGGATAACTTTGGGTTTTGTGCTTTACACAGAATATTGCAAATAATCCTATTAGAGCCACAATTTTCAATGACATCCAAAAATATTTTTTCTTACGAAACAACAATATGCTGATGCACTTAACTGCAACATTATAATGTATTATTTTAGCTATATTGCCTGCCTACATTTCTCTCTGTATGTAGCTTCATTCTATCTCTGCCTTTCCTTGTCTTTCCACAATGTTGCTGGGTCATTTATTTGTGTGTCAGCATTCCAAGTGAACGTTTCTTAAACCACGTAAATATCTGTTGTCATCAGAATGTAGTACCATAGACAAGATCTCATCCCTTTCGGAAAATAAATTAGTGAATTTTAATTCCCAAATAAATATATATATATATATATATATATATATATATATATATATATAGACCTGTGCATTGGTACAAATGAACATTTTAACAAATTTCAATATTTTATCAATTTATACAAATATCTGAAAATGAGGAGGGACCCTCAATAAGGCCAACAAAAAAAAGAAGCAAAGAGCTCTGGAGTTTCGTTTGAATTTTTATGGTTCTTTCACTTTCACTCATGCTCTCTCAGACTCCCACCCATTCTCCCTCACATTCTAATTCATGTTTTCTTACACTCTTATTCACTCTCTCTCTCTGAATTACCTTAGATAATACCCAGTAGCGTACCTAGCTGGGGGCGGGGGGGGCGGTCCGCACTGGGTGCCGCTCATCAGGGGGGTGCACCCGGCACCCCTCCAGAGACGGACAGTAATGTCCGCCGCTGGAGGAGCAGGCTCGCAAGGGAGCGGTATCGGAGGTCTTTAACAGACCTCTGGCTCCCTTGAGTGATTTTAAGCCGGGTTCAACCATTGAACCCGGCTTAAAATCACTCAAGGGAGCCGGAGGTCTGTTAAAGACTTCCGATATCGCTCCCTTGCGATCCGCGCGGCAACAGCTGTTGTGTGCCAGGGTTTCTTGTCAGATCCCGGCACACAACACTGAAGCCGTGCCCACTGAACCGGAAGAAGACAGAAGAACTGAAGAAGAGGAGCGAAGAGGAGGAAAAGAAGCTGTAAGGAGAAAAGAGGAAAGGTAGGAAAGCATTCAGTGAGTGAGAGTGGATTGGTATATGTGTGGATTGGTATATGTGTGGATTGGTATGTGTGGATTGGTATATGTGTGGATTGGTATGTGTGTGGATTGGTATGTGTGTGGATTGGTATGTGTGTGGATTGGTATGTGTGGATTGGTATATGTGTGGATATGATTGGATTGACTATTGTCAATGTCTGGCTCAATGTATAGTGATAGGGATTACGCTGTACCACCGGCAATGTGTGCCTCAGTATATAGTGATAGGTGCTATGTTGTACCACCGTCATTGTCTGCCTCAGTATATATTGGTAGGTGTTATGCTGTACAACCGTCAATGTCTGCCTCAGTATATAGTGATAGGTGTTATGCTGTACCACCGTCAATTTCTGCCTCAGTATATAGTGATAAGTGTTATGCTGTACCACCGTCAATGTCTGCCTCAGTATATAATGATAACAGTAAGTGTTATGCTGTACCACCTTCAGTGTCTGCGCCGGTATATAACGGTAGAAGCTATGCAGTTTTAAAGTGTGTGTGTGGGGGGGTGCCACATACAGGATCCGCCCCAGGTGCCAAATACTCTAGGTACGCCCCTGATAATACCTAAGATACCAACATATATATCCTGGAAGAAAGTTGTGACAGGGAGAATATGATAGAAACATTAAAACACTTAAAGGGAATCAACACGACAAAGGAAGAGAGTTTATTTAACAGGAGAAATACTACCACAGCAAGTCTTAAGCTAGAGGGGCAAAGGTTTAAAAGTAACATCAGGAAATATTACTTTACTGAAAGGGTGCTGGATGCATGGAATAGCCTTCCAGCAGAAGTTGTAGATGTTCATACAGTGATTAACCATTACAGACATAAGGCTAAAATAGATATTGGATTAAGGCCATTGACTAAGGAAAGTATTAGAGGTTGGGCAGACTGGATGAGCCGAATGCTTCTTATCTGCCGTCACTTTCTATGTTTCTCCACCTACTGCTTCCGTGTTCTTGTCTCCTTCCTGCAAAGCTCCACGTCTTCTCTTGTATATTCTTGTTCATATGTCTTCTTTCTTTGTCCGCTGCTTTTTATGTCTTCTTTCTATGTCCCCTTCTCAGTGGACATGGCCCCCTGATGAACTTTCACAAAATGGCGAAGCCTCTGGGCACATCCTCCCCGTTGGTGAAACAGGGGAGAGGCTGAAGAAACACTTCTCCTTCTCAGCGAATCTGTTTTATTCTGGCCTTCTGGCCATGCCCTCTCCCCAGATTCAGGTAAACATATATTTATCTTTTTTTAATATTATACATTAACACTTTTATTCTCAAGTTATTTGGCTAGCACAATGTAAGGGCAAAATCCAACACATTTCTTAATGACATATCTAAAGTATATTGGTATTTTTATAAATGTCTTTGTGAATTTCAGGTGTAGTAAAGGCTCAACCTAAATTTTATATGAATGACAAGCCAGAGCTAAGCCAGGCAAAGCAATGCATATATTGTAGTTTGGGTCTTCCTTAAAGCACAAAACTTTATTTATTGATTTTTGTCCTGTTCTTATGGATGTGTGAAGATCAATAAAGCTTTGTGATGTTAATTGACGTATTGGTGTTACTACATACTTTTTTCATTTCTCATATCGGAGTGTGCAGTATATCTGCTCAGCTGTTTTTTCTTTGATTTGGTTTCGGAGGGGAACCGGAGCGGCAGAACCTGATTGAGATCTCATGACAATACTGTCTTTATAAGGGTAAGAGACTCGCTACTCATTTTGAAGGTTTTTAGTTTTCTTATCTCCACTGATTTCTTGGCAGATGCAAAGACCATGGAGCAAGGAGGGAGGGAGTCAGTATGTGAGACAGTGTCCTGCTGCATAGAAAAAAAAAAACGTGAGAAGGGGAGGGGTGTCCAGTACACACAATCCTTGCTTATCTGTAGAGGTAAAAATGGTTAATTGTGATTTGCATATTCATTATGCTCCTGAGATTTTTACTTTTGTGTAATGTAATAAAGTTTTACTTATTGTAAGGAAGACTAACTTTATTTACAGGGTGGTGGATGTGGAACAGCCTCCAATCAGAAGAATCTTGAGGTCCACATGTCCCCTGAGATTTGCACTTTTATTTTTACTTACTTAATGTATGGAAGATTTACTTTACTGTGGGAATGGTAGATATGTGGAGCAACCTCCCAGTTGAAGTAACATGAGGTCCACAGAACCCCTTATTTTCTTTTCCTAATCTTTGCATATGTCTAATATAAGTTGTTTTGGTTGAGATTTTTCAAGCTATTATTAAAAGTTTAATTTTAGTGTAATCTGAGATATGATTTTTTTCATTATCAATATTTCTGGTATTGCAATGGTTAACTATGGCTTTTTTTCTTTTGCTGTAGGTAAACTTTTGCACCTTGCCCTTGATTGTTTCCTGTGAAGTTTGTGTTTGCTAATACTTAATAAGCAGCACCTATTAGGTTTATTGGACTCTGAATGCTTAACACATCTACCTACTTTGAACCTTAACTGGGCATGCTGCCAAAAATGCTAATGGTAACTTGTTTAACAATAACATCGGTAAAAGTTCTATGTAAAGAAACCTATAACAGCAAGTTTTCTACACAATTAGGAGTTCTTTCGGACAGTTCCATTCATGGTCATAATTTCCAGATGTAAGGTTGCCTTGAAAAGCAAAGGATAAGAGTTTTAAGGTAACTTTAGCCACTTATGCTTTTGATATGCTCATTGCCATGCGTGCTATACTTAGCATGTTATATTTTCTATAATACCTTGAACATATTTTTCCTTTTTTACAAGAGATCCAGAACACCACAAATCTTAACCACACAGAACTTTTTGTTTCCAATAAATAGGATGATTTAAAAAAATGAGAATCCTTCCTCTGAACCTGTTATTAAGAAACCCAATAACAAAATGGCCCCTTCAGGTGGGCTAAATTAATTGAACATTAAAATTTGCATTTTTCTAGCTAGTGTTACTTAGCAGTAGGTTATAACCGTCAGATTGGCTGTATGCTTATTTGTATCCACAATCCTATATGAAGTGTCATAGAATTCATGAGAGGTATATACAACTTTTTATATATTCATTTACTGGCTATTCTTCGATCACAATGTTACACTTTCCAATTAACATCAGTGCATTCCGGGTTGACTAGACATTTATGCAGTCAAAACTCATTCGTAACTATACTTACAGCCAATGCATGTGGTACAGAACTAAGTTGTTGTCTATTAATTTAGGTGTAAATAAAGTACTAACATCTTATTGCCTAGGGAAAAGGCAGTCCCTGTGGCCATGGTTCCCCAGAGGTTTTCCCATTTTAGGGTTGTTCCTCACCAGAGTGCTAAAGGCTTATTCTGTTTGAGTCCAGAGGACTAAGTACCCAAGGAATACAAGCCTTGATGACTATATTAAAAATTACAAACTGTGTGAATTAATGACCGATCACATATGTACCTTACATAGTACATAGTACATAGTTACATAAGATTGAAAAAAGACCTAAGTCCATCAAGTTCAACATTGGAGTGCTATAAAAGAGTTGGCCTTAAGGCTTATGAAATATTAACACTTTAATAGCCCATCACAATGACTTGCTCACGATGGCAACCAATGGTTCTCCTCAGGGCCACCATTAGTGAGTCAGTACCTTTGTATGGAACCCACACTCTGATGGGTCAGGACTTGGCCCTTGTTGGATGCTATCCAGAACTGGACTCTTATGGCCTGCTACCTGGGACCAGGCTCTTGCAGACTTTGAGGCCCAAATGGCCTAATTGTGAGGATTGAGGACCAGTGCCTCCCCTAGTAGCCCGATTGTGAGATTTAGGGCCTGGTGGCCCCGTTGCAAGCATTGAGCATGGCAATGGGATGATCATGTGATGAGGTAATGGATAGCACAAGGAGCAAGTAGTGGGAAGAGCATCTCTGTATACTGGGCCACAAGATTGTGGCACTGGTGTTACAAACAATTCTTTTGAAAACCACTATGCCTCAATTGTCTCTTTTGCATAATTCATCTCTTCAGTCCTCTGTCACAAGCCTTATAGATAACATTACATTACAGTTATTAAGATAGTGCCAGGAGATTCCATAGTGCTGTCACAGCAGAGTCAGTAAACTAATTTAAAAACACACAATAACAAACTGGTACAAAAGAAGAAGACGGCCCTGCTCTTGCAAGTTTACAATCTAGTTCGTAGATTAGGTTAGGCTCTATAAACAGTTGCTTAACTGCATATAATTATTGACCTCAAAGGCTTAAGAAAGACTTAAGTGTTAGATTCAAACATACATTGACCTGGTGTTAAGTTTTATGCTTAGTAAAGAATGCAACATATGGGGCAAATTAATATCCTATTGCAAGCAAATCTTTTGGGTCTATATATAAAAGTTAATTACTATATATATATATATATATATATATATATATATATATATATATATATATATATATATCACCAAAAGATTCGGTATTACAAAAGGGGAGAGTGAACAATAACAATACATTATAACTAACAGTACACAAAATAGAAAATAATATCAACACATGTTTGAAACACTAGTACAGAAGGAGAAGAGGACTCTGCTCTTGCACGCTTATAATATATGGATGATGTGTTGAATGTACAGATAAATTGAATTGTTCAGGCCAAGTTGGATTCAAATTAGCTACTTTTTTATTCAATTGTACCACATTACAAGGTAACTAAAGTTGTCCATGAAAAAGACACAAAAGCCTATTCACACAAAGTCAATTTTGGTGAAGTTGACAATGGAGTTTTAAAAGAAGAGAAGAAAAATGAGAAAAATTGAATACAGAGATAAGAGAAAATAAAGGGGAGAAGAGGGAAAAGAGAAGAGAGAAAGAAAAATAGTGAGAGGGTAAGTAAAGGAAAGAAAGGAAAAAAAGAAACCTTGATAAAGAAAAGACTAAAGAGCGTAGAGAGAATAAGGAGGAAAGGAAAGAAAGGAGAGAGAGAAGATAGAAGAGAAAATAAAGGGAATAAACAAGGAAAATAATAGAAAACCATGGTAAAAAAGAAGATAAAAGAGTAGAGAGGGGTAAATCCTTAAATTGGCTAGAGGTTATGAGATCCCTCAGAAATAGAACATATACTTTTTATATCTTAAAATGTTTTAGTGCTGCAGACATATCCAACTACCCCCCTCTTCTTACCACAGAATGTGCACTGACAAGGCAGTGGATCATCTCCATGGTTGACACATTTCCAGCACCTATACACATCCATCCTTTCTACATGGGTACTCCAGGGTCCAATGGCTGCTCATTTCCCACCTGCATAATGTGGACTAACATGATCATTGACCCAACATGTCCAA
Source organism: Spea bombifrons (assembly GCF_027358695.1). NCBI lineage: Eukaryota > Metazoa > Chordata > Amphibia > Anura > Pelobatidae > Spea > Spea bombifrons. Next base: position 60,905,683 of record NC_071091.1, read on the forward strand.
CAACATAAAGAAGTAAATTAAGTACATGTCACTTACCTCCTTGTTCTGCCCAAGTGAAAACAGGACTATTGCCAATCCTTGTTCCAGGGGCCATGCTAAGTATGGCATTCATCTGCTTTAGTTCGTCCAAAGGCTAAACAAGGTAAATCTGGGATCTGGGGCTTATCTCTTTATTTCAGGGCTTTCCTGGACAAGTGGCATTAGATTAACACAAGGCAGGGCTAAATTGGCAGCTGCCTAGGGCCCAAATAGTCTTCAGTAGCCCATATATACCCTTTTTCCCCAAATTTCAGAATCAGATAATGTAGGTGTGATTGTTGCTCTCCCAGCGTGCATTCTTGACTCTGCACTGACACATAGTCAGGTTGGTCAAATTAACAATGGTCCTGCTCTATATTTCTAAGTAAAGGATATGATAAGGACTAACGCTACACTGGTGCTGTTGTAAGACATAGGCAGAAGCCAAGCTGAAGGACAACTACAGAATTATGTACAGAGGTAGATAGGGAGATTTAGGAGATATAAGAAAAGGTGAATAGAGATGTGAGACATACAAGCAAAGCTTTTTTCAGGGCATATAAGTTTTATTAATTCCTATGCATTATCAGGTATTTCATTATTTTATCAGCATTATGTATTTTATGGTTGTTTTTAAGCAGGTAAGCAACTCATTTTTCTGTGTATTTATTGAATGTCATTAGATTTTCTCTGTTTCTGAGAATTTGTAGGTCTAAACAAATCCAGATGTCATATGCCATTAAGCCAGGACTAGTTTTATGTTGTTAATTCAGTTGTCATTCACACTGGGGCTACTAAACTTAACAAACTCTTTACAAAGGCATATTTATGATGGATGCCATCTGGTCTGATAGAAGGAAACAGGTATTGATTTTTAATATTTTCTTCAAACTTGTTTACCCTGGGATAATGCAGCAGCTGTGTGACTGCTTGTCTCAGAGTGAAAAGGATTATTACCAGTGCTTTTGATGAGATAAATTACCTAGAATGACTCAAATGGCTAAAGGGTATACTTTGATGTTATGTCGCTTCATTTAGCCTTATGACTAAATGATTATTGATTTTATATTTTTAAGCTCTCCAAACGTGAAAATAAGTTGATGTGGAAGCCTGGCTGTGTTCGTTTTATTAATTTATTTCTTCAGGGCATAATTCACTTTGGACCTGGTTGTGAAGGTTTTCGGGTTCATGACCGAGTAAAGATACAGTTGCTAAAAAATGGCTTATTTATATAGTCATTGCAGGTACTTTCAAAATCAATACATTCTGGGATTGGATAATTAAATCTAGTCCCATTGTGGGACCCTTTTTTGTATCTACCACTGAAATGATCTTCACTATAGCAAAATCATATGATCTAGTCTACAAATAGCAAGTTTGTGAAACCTAAAATACTATATTTTTGCTCATCTTTTTTTTTTATCTTGCATGTTCACTGAATGACATTTTAGCAGCTAAGGGGAGAAAAAGCTGTTGATTGACTACATCAATGAAATCACTAATCTGCATTCAAAGAGCTGCCTCCAAAGACTACTTAGATTTTCCATGGATAGATTTAACTACTGCTTTGATCAGATAGTCCCAGTATGCTGTGGATTTAGGTCTCTGTACTTCTGTCGGCAGCACGAATCCAAGGTGTACATTAAACCTTTAAATAGTCTTTATAGTTCAAAACAGCTATTTGCCTTTTGCGTACAACAGACACCTACATATTTCTGTGAAGAGTGTTTTTTCTCTAACACAACTTAACATAATGGCAGAAAGAATTGTTATTCACTGAGATGCGCTGTTGCATCTGTCACTCAATACAAGTATCTAGTAATTACTTGGAAAACAAATTCCCAGGTTATTTCTCTTTCTGTATGGTTTTAAGTTTTAATGTGTTGAAAATAAAGTTATATAAAATTAAAAGAAAGACTCTCTGTTCAAAATATGCAAGAGAAGTTAATTGCAATATGTTAAAACCAGGGAACAATACTTTTTAACATGTTATATCACTTATTCCTTAAAACAGAATATGACAACTCCACCACTAAAAATCAGCTAATAGGTTACAATTTCTGTTATTATCATGTACTCATAGGTGAGAACAATAATCACTTGTTCAGTTATGTGTCCAATTCCTTGGCAGACCATCTGGGAACCTCTTTAGATTTAGTTTTTATTATATGTGTAATATTATTTTGACCTAGCGTTGGGGAACCTTTCTTATCTGTGAATGGCAGTTTACTGGGTGTCACAGCAGTCCGCAGTAAGCTATGGGCCGCCTGCTGTACCATTGACGGTAGCTTAATTTGGGTTCTTCAATTACCTATGCATGTTGTCAGTTATGTTCGATAGATAGTGCTCATGAATCGTTTTCAGATCATCATAAAATGTAATTGTCATTTTACTTCCCAGGTCAGATCAGAGGCTTAAAACTTACAGGACATGGCTCTTAGAGCTTAATTGGCAAACCTGGGAATGTGTCTGGTTTAACTCAGAGTCTCTGGGTGAAGAGTTGCTTTCTTGGGACACTAGGTTAATTTCTGTGTAGATGATCAATATTTTGCCATGCCCAATCCCCACCCAAAATCCACTCACTTCACGACTGTGATCCACCCACTAGACTGTTAATACTTAGTACTATGCCAGTGTATTCACGGACACATAGAATATGATGGCAGACACCCAATTGTAGCCAGATGATACTGAGCCAGGAGTTGAAGTACTTTATAGCATTCCAGAGATACCTATTAGCAGCATGGTTAGACCTCATTATAATTACAGGGAATCTGTTGATATAAATAAAACATTGGACCTTTCACAATCTTGAGATTCATGATAATGGCTGGAAATAAAGTAAACATTTTAAAATGTTTAAAAGGTTTTTTTTAAGTTCTCAAAACTGAAATGTAAACTCATTTTTACTAAACAGTTGTATCTTTTATCCAATCTAGTTAACCAGAATGTTTTCTTTTAGCGTTCTCCTCTAGGAACAGGATGACACTTTTGATGGGCTCTATTGCTGACTCTAAAGTCCAATGCATATGTTGAGTTTATATTTGCCGCAAAAAGTGGTATTTACATCTTTAACAACCCCATTAAAATCAGTTCTCTGGTGAACCCATGATATTGCAGAGTGATGTCAGAGGATCACAAGCTCCACTCCCCTCTATTACCTAGCAACCATTTGACTACACCAGAAGACATATCATTGAAGTGATAAGCTGCTTAACCGGAGCCCTGAAGGGATAATATTGTTACTCTGCTAGATAATGCATCCCTGTTTGGATTTACATGCGCGCACTCCTGGGAAGAAGTGACCTGGAACACACACGTACATTGTGAAATAAGAACCCATAGTTATTACCCCCCATCAAGTTTCTCTGCAAATGCATACTCACCCCATTAGAATCATATGTTTTTAAATGATGAAGTCTAGAGACCCAAACTGGCAATTGTCTGTTATTTTGTACAATGACGAGATAAAAAATACTCATACGTTATGAATGGTGTCTACAATAGTAATATATAGTATGCTGTACTTTACAAAAAATTTTATTGATCTTATGTTTTCTTCATACCTCATTTGTAACTAAAATGTGTGCAAAATACTAGGTGTATTAGTTAAAAGAGAAGCTGGTTTAAGAAGGAAAAAATTCTAATTTTCTAATTTCATCAACTGACAAAAAATCCTTCACATGAGCTTATTAATTACTTTCCACTAAATTAAATGTTGGAGTAAATAAAGTGACTGATAACATTTCATTGGCCCAACTCTGAAGAAGGTGCAAAGTTACATACATTTTCGGGACCTCAGAAAAAACTAAAACTCAAAATCCAGTCAGATAAAATGTACATGACAGCAGCATTAAGGCTAGGTTTCCACTTGTTTTTTTTTTGCTAAAAAGGCCCATAAAAACCACAATTCAGCCACACGGCCTTTTTTTTAGTGAAAAAACGCTGCAGCCAGATGTTAGCTGTTCTTCAATAGGAAATCGCACAATGCCATATCCACTTGGCGTTTTTCTCCAGAAAAAACGCCAAAACGCAGGTAAATGCAGTGGCAGTTTTCTTGGCGTTTTTCCTGGCGTTTTTCATCAAGAAAAAAACCCTGGACAAAAACCCAAGTGGAAACCTAGCCTAAAACCCACAATGTCAGGTAGTTGAGACACACAGTACTTCTTTGAAAAAGGGAACCCTGGAAAGGAATGCTTGAACCAAGACAGACATTACCCACCTGCACATGAGAGGGTTGTCTAGAGAGGTCTAGAGACCATAAAAGGAAATTTATGGAGATCAGCTATGACTTGTAAGTATAGGTCACCAAGGCTTTATTGGGAGTTACGCTTGTATATCTATGTTAAGCACCATGAAAAACACGTTCTAAAATTGAATGGAATATATATTTATATATGTTCCTAGACTCTATCGCTTTTTTCATAAAATAAATCTGTTAAATAACTTTATTTTGAACACATTAACTAGCCTAACTTCATGTAGCATGGCCATAGCATATAGTTTCAATATGAAGTGCACCTACATATGAAACATGAGTTGATTAAAGCATTATTTTTATATGAGAAAAAGTTGTCCCTTTTCAACAGTCACATTTTAAAGAAGTACTTTGTGAAATAACAATTTCACAATAAAACAACACTGTTTTGGTTGTTTACTTTTAACCTTTAGAATCGGCATTTTCCATATCATAACTCTAAAAAGGCGATATATAGGTAGATTAGTTGTTTTCCTTAGAGAGACTGATGCCATGCAGAAATGTGGGCTTTGAACGCCTACCATGCAGAGAGAAGTGTTAAGTTGCTAATACCTGTTTGCATGGTTCTTTTTAGTTTCTTCCATCAGTTTATGCCTGCTGTGAATCTCTCATTTCAGTAAAGTAAAGAAAATAGAAGCCTTCAAGTCTGATACATATGAAGATTAATCATTGCCTTTTAGTGCCTTCTCTAAGAAATTGAAAAGCTGCACGTTAAGAACCTTGCTGAGCCTGGCCTTACACTTGAACAAAATGATAGTACCTATAATCTCCCACTTTTGGATTGAATAAAGAAATGCTGATTTAAATCAAATATCAGCAGGATGTTATTTTCCATGAGAAATATTGGTTTGTCCCCCCTCCCAAAATGCAATGAATGCATGTTGGGTAGTACTATTATGCTGATTTAAGTAAGTGCAAACAGGTGCAATAAAATCTGATAGGTAACTTTCAATGAAGAACAGTCTATATACATAAATATATATATATATATATATATATATATATATATATATATTTATGTATATATATATATATATATTTATGTATATATATATATATATATATATATATATATATATAAACTAGACCCTGCACAGGTCTCCGAGGGATGACTTTGAAATGCCACTTTGAAACCTCCCCTCAACATCCTTACTTGAGTGAAAGATAATTGCGTGCAAATAGGTGTGGGAGCGCCTCAACTGAGATCGCACATTGACTTAGTAGCTTGCTCTAAAATGCATCTCTGTTTAGCAGTATCTCTGATTTTGACTGCCTTATTCCATTAGACATGAAAAATCTCCATTGATGTATCAGTCTGATCCTGTTACTGCTCAAAACCAAAATGAAAGAAAATATTTTTCTGATGAAGGAACCAACAACGCCAGCAGCATTTTTTGTCTTGATTTTATTCAAGGAGAAAATATACATACCGTCTACAAGGAATGTAGTTGCATAATGGTGTAATGTGTAATCAATAATCATAAAAATAGTAGTACACCTGGCCATCCTAACACTCATACAGTTGTAAGTACTGCACTGTATTGCAGCACATCACTTACAATCATTCTTACATTGATGTAAAACATTGTACAAAGAAGCAACAGTAATCATGGCAACAGCAAAAACAGTAAACAGTTCCAGGGGCACAAAAATGTGGTGCAGTGATGGAAGAAGCTAAAAAGAACATGCAAACAGGTATTAGCAACTTAACACTTCTCTCTGCATGCTAGGCGTTCAAAGCCCACATTTCTGCATGGCATCAGTCTCTCTAAGGGAAACAACTAATCTACCTATATATCGCCTTTTTAGAGTTATATTATGGAAAATGCCAATTCTAAAGGTTAAAAGTAAACAACCAAAACAGTGTTGTTTTATTGTGAAATTGTTACACTGTCAGGAATGAAACCTGGGCAACTATTATATTCATTGTATCTTAACTAATTTAAAATATTATCAGAAACCTGTTCAATAAATATATAAAAAATGTGATTTAGAGTCTGCAAACAGCAGCATAACATGGCAAGTTTAGTATAAACTCTAAAAGATATCAAATGTTAGCATTGAAGGGTTTGGGACTAATGTTTCTATATTTCTTCCTAAATAAAAAACAAATTATCTAGCCAAGTAATCTCAATTTTAAACATTTCTTTTGTAAGTGTCCCCTGTTTCCTATGAAATGCAGGGGTTTGAAGACGTATGCCAAAGTGTACATATACCATATTCCGCAGGTTGAGAAACACAATCTGAAACAAATAGATGTTTGTTTTATTTGTTTGACTTAGTGTCTCTTGGATCCATATACGTTCTCATTGTTGTGATGTTCACAGTAACAATGTACAGTTCCTATATAATACATTCTTATATCACACATGAAAGTGAATAAAGCCCTGTTCATTAAATCTTGCAATCAACATGAAATTTAATTTTTTTGACCGTTTTCGCACATGATAATACAAAGAAAGCAGATACCAGTAACCTTAAATGTAGAACAGCACACAGTTTATATGCTCCATGATTGCTTAATCACAGGAAATGACTTCACTCTGTGTAGGAATCTTATGTGAAGACAGATTAGAGCACTTTCCCTGTCACTTCCTGTATTATAAAAGAATAATACCTTTAAAAAGAGGGGCTTTTTCTTGCTATATGTGTTATTTTAGGGAATATACAAACGCAACGACGTCTCATAACAAAATTCCTACTTTGCCAAATGTATTTATCCATTCTTGTGGACGTGTCAATTATCCGTCCATACCGAATGTGGCATCAAATCCATATCATTTACCCCATAAGCAGGATTCTAGACAGAACAAAGAGTTTACATGAATATAAAGAATGTGATTATGTTACACGTCAAACGAAGCAATCAGTTTAGAAAATGTTATATTTTCTTGTATATTTGTAGTGAAACAAAACCAATTCAGTCTAACATAATACATTCCATTACATAAGTAATCATATAGTTTATGTGAGCAAACTGTAATGGTATTCATCACATATTGTTACAGGTGCTGAACACTTATCTGATGGAAATAGGTTGTAAATAAATCAACACGGAATATTTTTCCATGCTTACATCTAGATAATGTTATCTTTCCTGTTACTAGTTTGTATAGTAAATGAAACTATATAATTGCTTGCTTTTCCAAAGAACAGTAAATACTGGAGTCTACTGATACATATTTGTTAAAGCCACTTGTCATTTTTCCTTTGATCTTCCTTTATTTTCAATGCGCCACTTGTAGACATTGCCAGAAATAACACATACAGAAGAAAGTTCAAGTAGTTTCTCTAAAAACTAAGGCAAATTGACTTTCATAGGATCTTCAGTGATGTTATCTAACAGTGTAAGGACATTTTTGCTATGTGGTTTACATTGTACCCACTATTTCTACAATCAGTATTGATTCTGCCTGTGCTTAGTACCTATGTCAAACAATCTCATGTATTAAAATTGCTATTATTTTAGAAATATATGCGTTTCAAGATAAGATCAAAGTAGTTCGATGTTACGTTGATGAAACGAAACGATCAAAATGAATAGATGTGCCACTAGCAATGACTCATTGTATATGAAACAGCAATTTAGGAGACTTAATGATTAACATTCTGAGGAAAAAGTGCCCTGTTTACTAAAATAATATTTACATTTAAGGGATGGATTAAACAGCAGCAAAGAATACTTTAGAAAGTATTGACCTGAATATCATGGAAAAGTCACTGGCTTTCTGGTATTCCAATAATGATTGAAAGGGCTGTTCGAGAAGCACATTTAGCTCTGATATACCAATATAGACATAAACCTCTATTTTCACAATGCTGTAAATTTCTTATCTTTACTGCAAAGGCCTCTTTTTGCAGAAAATGTACACCGTTTCGTTCTTGATTGACTTTTCAGGTGCTCAAGATTCTTGCTGTACTAGGAAGAAATAAAGTAGGAATATAGGATGGAATAAAGTTTTGCCTGCTGTTATGAATGAAGCCCTCACTCCAAAGGGCCCCGAGGCAACTGACCCTTCCTTTTCTTCTGTAACTTACTTCTAAACATTTATCCACTAAAGCTTTACTTTAAGAACACTATAATGAAAGTAGAAAATCAGGGTCACACTGGCAATGATGAGGTGGCCCTAGTACTTTAAGGCCAGTGGTCGCCTGATGAGATCAGTGTGGCCAACGTCTGCATATGTGAGGCCGCACGCTACGTTTTTATGCTCATGTAGCGGGCAGTCGGGCATATCCAGCCAGTACCCCAACATTATAGCACCCGATTTTCTGCTGGAGCTGTACAAAAATAAAGGTATTTTACCTTTGATATCAAATGAGCTTTGCCAAAAATGAAACAACTACGTGTGATTGAACTGAAGGAGCGCAAAGAGCAACATAATTAATGGGAAACTGAAAATTAGCTAGTGGACAATGACACACTTACCCTTACTGTTGTTCAAGCAGCAGACTGACTGGCCTGTGGCCATGCATACAGGGAAAAGAAAAAATGTCGGTGCGCTAAGCTAGTCACAGGCTCAAATAATACAAATGTATAATACGAGGCCTACCAAACAGGTGTAAGCATGCTGCAAGAAACAGTGTATTGGCTGTACAATGTATACAAGAAACAAAAACTGTCTGCGCTTCTCACCCTAATAAAGTTGGCAACAAATATATAAACATAATATAAATGAGAGGTTTTGGTTATATGAATTGGCCAAAGCATAATTAAGCTCACCCGCCACGTCAAGGCACACTCTCAATAGGGTGAGAACCTACTCTCACCTCCTACATAGTGGGCACACAAAGCAGTTTATACTGCTACCAAAACCTTATTAATGTGTTGGGGGAGGTGCAATTAAACCTCCTCCCTATTAACCCCTGGACAGCAAGCTGCAACCAGACTGATGAGGAGCCAACAACCTCAAATATGTGCAAACAGGGAAAAGAAAAAATGTCGGTGCGCTAAGCTAGTCACAGGCTCAAATAATACAAATGTGTAATACAAGGCCTACCAAACAGGTGTAAGCATGCTGCAAGAAACAGTGTATTGGCTGTATAGTGTGCCCACTATGTGCCCACTACGTAGGAGGTGAGAGTAGGTTCTCACCCTATTGAGAGTGTGCCTTGACGTGGCGGGTCAGCTTAATTATGCTTTGGCCAATTCATATAACCAAAACCTCTCATTTATATTATGTTTATATATTTGTTGCCAACTTTATTAGGGTAAGAAGCGCAGACAGTTTTTGTTTCCTGTGGCCATGCATATCCAGCTGGTGGCCACATATATACATCAATTAGTATCAGGGCCATTTTATTTCCCTAGGCTGGTCCTGCCCTACTATATAATTGTATAAGTATAAAAAGGTCCCCTGTGTTCTATAGTTACAGGGAAACATGGCACTTATTAGCTTCTATTAGTAAATTCATTATGATCATCATCATTATTTATTGAGCTATACGTTTCCATTATCTGCACTTTAAAACAATTCTAAAAGGAACCAAAGCCACAGCTGCACTGATTTTTCTCACCAGCGGGATTCTTCTGTTTAAGTAAATGCAGAATGTTATTAAACCATTATTAAGCACAGTATTTATGCTAGCTGATCTCTGAGGGTTGTTTACATGCTACAGTTTGTTAAATGGCAAAGCTTATTGATTTGGCAAATCCAGTTCCACAATGTATATTTCCATTCTGTCTTTGTTCTTGCTTGTGGTTCAGCATTTTTAAATGTCAACAGCAAACTGTTATTGATCTGTAATTAAAAGTGAAGAGAAAATTAGCATAGTAAAAGTTTATGGTCATTAGCGCAAGTACAGGCAGGCAATTATTTACCTTGTTGTAACATTTATTGTCCATTCATGTATTGACATACACTATGATACTCACTAGAACATTTTAATTATTTGAAAGAATAGATTAAAGAACACCGTGCTTAGCCGTCTTACCGTTATGTTAAAATATGCTTATTGCCACTGGTATTCTACTTTTGTTCTTTTCCAAAGTACGACATTTTGTGGCTACCTAATGAAAGAGATAAATCGAGGCACTAATTATTGGCAGGCAGGAGAAAGAAGCTTTTTTAAAAAAAATATATTTATTTTCCATTATCACAGTAAAAACAAGGAAACGATGTGTTGTTATAGGTTAAGAAACTAGAAGGTACATTTTAAAAGCATATTTTTTAAAAATAGGGACATTGCTTCAATAGAGCCTTCGCAAAAGGTGTTTCAGATTTTATCGTCTACATTGTTAATTTTTGTTACGGTAATATTTGAAAAGCCAGAATCTCTAAATGTAAACCTATGTGTTATTTGAACTTATTGATCAAGCCCAAGTAGCAAAATCTATAGATACAATTTAAATATTCAGCTCAATAATTATGATGATATTGAATTTAAATAATAATAATAACATTGGAAAGGGTTTTCACGTATTTCATATTCATTATCATGGATCATAAACCACCTTCTTTTTTCATCATAAATCTGATGAAGATGTTGTTGAGGGCTCCCACTAATTTATGGGGTCCTCCAAAGATGGAGGAGGTGTCAAGTGTGTCACATATTTATCATATGGGTTAATTCCATAACCAGGGAGATGTAGAAAAACATCTCAATAACTCCTCAGTTCAAAGAGGGGAAACTTGCCTTCTTACAGGGAAAAAGTTGCTGGGGTTGGCACTTCATAATACATAGTTAATACAGTTAGATGTCATTTTTTTCATCTCACTAATACTTATCTCAAAAGAACAGAATAGTTATTTCAGCCTTGTCAGATTTAACCCCTTAAGGACAATGGGCGGTCCCTAAACCCATTGAAAACTATGCATTTTGAGCCATGTACATGTACGGGCTTTGTCATTAAGGGGTTAATGGCAAAAGGGCAGTGTTGCAAGGCTTAGGTATTTATCAAGGTCCTAATTTTTCATTTACCAAACTTTGCAGCACACATTAGGCAAAATTAAGCAAACTATATCATTCCAGAAATTAACTGACACATCTTAAACTGAGCAGGTTGGACCTGAGGGATCTGTTAGCAGTTAATTATACCCCATGTAACCCCTATATTCATGTCATTTATGTAAGCACATAACATGAAATAAATCACAAAAATAGAAATTACGTCAAGTCTGATGCTATTTTTAATAACTTTCCACTGGGTTTTCATTTCATCTATAGATATAAGACACACAAGAACTCTAACGTGAACATCCTTTGCCTGGTTTTATCTAGTAAATTCTGGCAACAATGCCGATTAACCACTTCCTCTAGTTAAAACATGTTCATGTAGGAACAAATTGGCACAACAAATTCAGTAGTCACTTAATATTTGATACCTGTCCGGCATTAGGTAAACTAGTGATGTTTGTGTTAATATAATTATATATGTTAATATATTAATATGTTATATAAGTAGTTGTTTAAATGTATTACTGTAGTATCATATAATATTATAGTAAAAATATGTTTAGACTGTTTTAGTAATTAAATCCCTCAGCATCTGCAAGAGGTGCTAGCTTGTCCCAGCATCCCAGATCGAAATTCTTTTTGTCATATCTGAGAATTTACTGTATCCACATAATAAGTAGGAATACAAATAGAAGAGTATAATATACTTAATTACAAAAGTTGCTGTTCTATGACTCAAAACTGATACATCCGGCTCATCATTTAATTGTGGAATTGTTTCCCATAAAAATGAAACTTAGCAGAGCAAAGTTATTTTGAAATAAAATTGAATAAAAGACCTATTTAGACACTGCAGCATTATAAAAAAGCTTTAAGCCATGCACTTTTCATGCATTACTTAAACCTTTATTGACACCAACTTGCATCCATAAAAATGTTAGGCATTTAAATCTGTAAATAATATTTTGGTGTGAAAAGAAATCTGCCCAACAGAGAGCTCCAGCAGACAGTGCTCAACAATACAGAGCTCCATGCGTAACAAATCATTTTCATTTCTGTAAAGATTTTGACACAACAAAAGCTTCACAATAAAAAAGGATAATGCAGGGAATCTGTATCTAAGAAATCTTAAATGAAAACTGTGTAAAATATTAGGAAATGTAATTGTAAATAAACTAAATCTCTAAAATAAATTTGTATTAAAACACCTGATTGTAAACCCACCAAAATTTATAGAACCACAGAATTAATGGCAGATAAGAAACATTCGGTCTATCTAGTCTGCCTGTTCTTCCAGATGTAAAGACTGGAACTTTAACCAGTTCTTGGCCTTCACGTAACAGAGAGTTAGAGCTGCAGTAAAGGCAGGGGTGAACAAGTGAGGTAAGAGATGGGGAAGGGGAATTTTGAGAGTGGGAGAAGTTAGAGGGAGATAAAGAGGGAGAGGGGAAAGAATAAGAGTGGAGAGGTGAGAGAAAGGGGGAGGGAGAGATAGATGGAAGTATGAAGAGGGCGAGTGAGGAAGAGAAGTTGTGAGAGAGGAAAAGGAAGGCAGAGTTATAGAGAGTGATTGAATCTATGTATAAGTTTAAGGTGTTCAAGGGTGAGTGTGTATGAGTGTATGTTGTTAGTATATGGTGTTAGTGTGAGTGTATGTGTGCTAGCCTATGATGTCCCCTGGGAGAGAGTGTGAGTATGTATGCATACCTGTATGTGCAGGCTGACTGATATTTTTCCCACTTATTACTCTGCACAATTAAAATAAATACAACTTTTGATGCGCTTATTTGTCGTCTATTTTTCAATTAAAATGTATATATAAAATGTAATAACTACCGTTAAAGGGAAAAATGGTCCCACAGCAGTTACAGGAAAAACCTCACATTTTTGGCTGCTTCCAAGGTAACTTTCATAGGAATATTGAATTGAGATCTGCATACAGTTGGGTGATTGTTGTGAGATATTCACATTTTGAAATCAATTATAATATATACAAAATGTTTTCTTTTCTTAAAATGGAAGTATTTGGAAGCACCTGCCGTACATAGCATTACATTTCCCCATCACGTGATTGCTTGGCAAGGATTTATGGTGTCGGTTTAAACTGTACTATAAAAAAATGTATAGCATAGCCTATGCTCAATTTTGCCATTAAGGGCAGCTTTGCAGAGGATATGTGCAGAAATCTATAAAGAAGCCTTGGGGGATACAGAGGTTTTTTTCTCTTGTTACAATATTCTGCTTGCTGTAGATGTCACTATTAAGACCAACAACAATAATAATATGACCTTTCCATCTTATGCTTGAGCAGCTAGCGGGAAAAAATATCACTGTTTTGTACAAGCTGTAAATCCTTTTGAGTTGCATCCTGTTAACTGAGCTTTAAAAAAGTAAGAAAAATGTGCTAGATACCATAGTAAAAACTTCAGCTGTAATTCTAACCTTTCCATAGACTTAACAACTTGTCTGCTCTAACTTGAAGGTCAATTGGGTTTTCAGCTGTTATCTGCTAGGTGTTTGATGGAGTGGTCCAGATAACACAGGAGAGAGTAAAGGAAAAGGAATTTTTGAAGATCAAAAGTGGCTGTTCATTTTGTTATTTGACCCTAACTGTTGTCATAGTAACAGGTTTGTTTTAACCTCTGCCATTAGATGATTTCTCTGTGTTTGTCTATGTGTTTTACTTGACTGAATATTTCTCATCTTACTGGATGCAAATATTGTTTTTTTTAATAAGTTCACACTTCAGAATTAAACAAGGAAGAACGGCCAACAAAGGACCAGGCATAACATTTCCATATCATGTTCCATTGAGCTAAACAAATTATTGCATTTTAGGGACTTTAAGAATAGATGATGAATTCTTCATATAAGTAATCCCTTGGTGGGATAACACAGACCACAAAATATCCTGTGATTCCAATTACAGGGGCACTCTCAGTCTTGCTGGGTTCATATATTATACAAAAGATTACTGACAACATCTGATTTTAAAACTGTTACTTGCCTTAAGTCAACATTGGCTCTGTCTGTAGCATTGTAATATACAGCACATTACAATATAGCTATCTTTTCATGTAATATATAGTGAACCCAAATATATCTGCCCCTCTTTACTCCCCTGAAACAGTAGAATGTATGGATGTAGAAATTACATTGTGAAAATAAAATGCATTCCTTGGTTACATAATAGATTAAAGAAATACATATAGGCTTGCACTATAACGATATTAATTTAAGATATACAGTATACATACATTGCCGGGAAAAAGGATTTGCCTCTTCCCAATTTATTTATGCTTATTTGTCACATTTAAACATTATTTTTTATATAAGACAAAGACAATGTGAGTAAGCACAAAATGCAGCTTTTAAATAATCATTTCATTTATTGAAGGTAGAGTTAATCAAAACCCATATCACCCACTTTTGACTCATCAGCCCACAGAATATTATCTCGGTGATCATCAGGATCTTTTTTTTAGCACATGTGAGACAACAAATGCGAGACAATCCTTTGTGTGTGTGTTTTTTTTTTGTTTAACAGTGGTTTTCACCTTGCAACTATTGTGGACACAGTACACTGACCTAAACAAGTGAGGCCTGCAGTTCTTTCCACGTTATTCTGGGTACCAGAGCTTTAGAAATGGCCGTGTAACACTTTCAAGACTGGTAGATCACAACGACTTTTTTTTCATCTGCTTTTAAAGACCTTTTAACAAACTTCACTTTACAAGACAGGTTCTATTTAATTGATGTTTAGATTCAACAGGGCTGGTAGTTATTGGGCGTGTCTAGTGGAATTGAACCCAATTATCAATTAAATGTAGTTAATTGGTTGATATAGTAACTAAGGGGGCAATTACATTTTCACATAGGGCCAGATAAGGTTGTATAGTTTTTTTCCTTCTATACATGAAATCATCATTGAAAAACTGCATTTTATATTTATGTATATATATATATATATATATATATATATATATATATATATATATATATATATATATATATATATATATACACCCTACGAGTCTTTAAGGAGTACCTTAAAGAGTACTGGAATATGAAAATCAAAATTTGCAACAATTTCTTGTTATTCGAACAAAAAAAACCCACTTTCCTGTGCAAGAGCTACTTGCATCTGTTGGCTGGTGTGGGACCTCAGTCTCCACTTTTGTCCTGTATCATTTAAATGAAATAAATGCAAAGCCCTAGGCTTTCCCCTAGACCAGCTAAAAACATTGTTTGATCCTTTAAGGGGGCAAACCACCTCTTTTCTGTTACTTTAGGGAGCCCAGTTAACCACTTAATGAATAATTATCCCACATCCTCAAAGGGACATCACGCAGATCATTAGGCCATAAGATGTTTTTTAATTTGTTTATATGGTAGCACCACCTCTGTCTTTAACCTTTTTGGGGACACTGTTTTTTGCTCCCAACAAATATTAGGCTTTGCTTATAAAAAGAAACCAAATATGCTCCGGTTTTGCCTTAAACAACCCACAAAATTTTTGGATATATTTAAAAGTAATAACTTAAAATATGTATGAAGAATGTTACCAAGTTAGACAATATCTATTTTTTTTCTGCATTTAAATTAAAATATAGCAGTTCTTTCTTCCTTTGTATTTCTTCTATTAAAAGCAGTGTAACCCCTTTTACATACCCTGTGTTGCCATGTACTGTGCTTTAAAAGGATTTCTTTTTGGTCTTTTCCCCATGGACCTTCTCTGAAAACTATTTCAACATCAAAATAGACACAAAGGCCCCATTTGCAGATAGCACCAGTCAAATGTACTCAAGACAAAACATTACACTTAGACTGAAGACAGCGAGCCATCAGTTATCTTGGCTACAAATGTTTTGCTGAAGTGATACATTAAAGCCATAGTTTACATGCAAGAGGATATAGAGATCTTAACAAGTTCTAACAAACAACACATTCCCACTTTCTGTGACCAAAATATATTAGCAGACCCTAATAATAGCTTTTACTTTAAGACAAATATTAGTCTACCAGCTGTCTGGTTTTGTACATTTAGTTTTCCATAACAACATTCCCATTTTGTCAAATATGCATAAGAAATAGATTGTACTACATCATAAAAAATGTACATTTAAAAAGCCTGTAACTCTTACCTTTACTTATTTGTGTTCTTTGCTTTACTTTACAATTTTTTACTTTTTGTTAATCCACATGGACCCAATTTCTAATTAGAATAATTTGTTCGGGATTTCGGTGACCAGCTCTAAAACATATTTTAATATCAGTTAGTTTTTATTCTTTTTTTTTGCATACTTATTTTGACAAGGCAGAAATAAATAGCCAAAGTACTTAAATTTACGCTTGACAGTATGAAAACCACAAATATTTTAAAATAAATTAAAGTTAGAAGCAAACAGTTAAAATCCCTCTGAAAGATTTTGTCCATATCACATCTCCCAACGCAAGTGTAACTTTTATGATTGACACAACAATGCCAAAGCAGACACTGTACATTTCTGGATAACATTTCTGCAGAAGTCTTTTCACGGAGATGACTTGTCACTGCATCCTTTCACCAAAGACTTATATCCACAAACAAGCTTTTCTTGAACATCAAGAAAACCTCATATCTCTGCCTTTTCCCATATTTTCTTGAGCAAACATAATTACTGAAGCACTTCAAAGAAAATCCCACTCTCCACTTGACTTTAAAATAATCCCGTGTTCCCCTTGAAGCATTATGGGTATGTGACAAAGAGCAGAATCTGGTCCTGTTGTCTGCCTTTTTGTTGTTGTTATTTTTATAGAACAATGGCATCTCGGAATTCATCGGAGGGAAAGAGAAATCATCTGACTTGTATTTACCTATACATTAGCACAAAATTATATACCAACATAATCCTTAATTTTTAATAATTTGCCTGGCAAGTAATTGTCAGTTTCATTAAGATGAAAGACTGCAAACATCTTCACGTAATGTTTACTTTGAAATAATGATCTTGTAGAGGATTTAATAGGGAGGATAAAAACTTAACCCAATAATAATTTCATTTCTTTTAAGCAGTGGAATATTTCAGTTTTTCTTTATTGCTATGGTCATTTCTTTTATCCTTGTGAACTGTGAAATTAATTTATTAATCTTGTCCAATCTAGCACTGCATGTAGAAGGAAAAGGAAGACCAAAATGCATGTTAACTAATGAGATTATGGATTTCTAAATTTTGTGTAATTCTTTACAAATTATTGGAAAAAAAAGATTAATAACATATAAAAGCCTGATGCTCAAATTTGTCTAACAAGCTTAAACGAGTTTCTCCAAGAACAGAACTTAATTTAAAAAAAAGTAGTCAATGCACAGATCAAGTATATACAGGTATAACATTTGTGTACAGTACAATCAATTATGCAAAAACAAAGAAGCAACAGTAATCAATCATGACATGAAACTAAGAATTAAACTATTCCAGGGGTGCAAAATAGTGCTATTGTGGCAGGAATAGCACCTACAGATGTGGCGGGGAGGTGGAAAGGGATAGGGTAAATGGGGACCAGGAGGATGAGAACTAGGGGTTATCCCTCTTCTTCTGTTAATGATGAAGTAGTGTTTGACTAAGCTGAGAATCAGCCTGTGGAAGCCCCAGTGACCTGTTCCCTACTCAGGATCAGGTTCAGATGGTAAACCACAAAGTGTTCTTAACACAATACATTAGGACCCAATCATCTTCAATAACACCCTTTGTGTGAGTTCCTGGAAAGAGTCTATACAAAGCAGAATGGTAGAAGAGAAGCCTTAGAGTTCGTTTTCCAAGGATCTCAACAAATCCTGAGCAAAAGCACACTGTCAAAACAAATACAGCGAAGTACCCTCTGCCATAATGCAATTTGGTGTAATGTCTGTAACTTCACAGCCACCTACCACACGTTTATGGCCTTCCTTAATAGCCATCCATTTCATGTCCTTGTGCCTATTGGTCAGCTTTCTCTGTGTCACATTAACCCCAAACTGTCTCTGCTTTGGAACTGGGGAGCTGTGGAATGTCATGTAAAGTCAAGTGAGCAAAAATTGAAACTTTCCAGAGTAGGGATTTATCTTAGGGCAAACCTTTAAATACTGGCCATTGCTCACTAAACTTGTATCAGTCTTACTGGGTTTGTTTTTATGATTTGAGGCTTTCCCTAAAAGCCAAACTGATTGATTTGCCAGATGTTGGCCTCTTCTTCAACCTGTCCATACACATGTCAACTCTTCTTCGTCACCTAAATATATATCAGGACACTGCTTGTGCTACAGATTATTGATTTTTACTTTGGTTTGCTCTGAACAATGTAACACATATAGTGTGTATCCTTTATGTATATTTGATAAACCTAAACTGTGATGCTAATTATTAGATATGATGCCATCACTATATCACTATATTACTAGACTTTGTGGGAGAATTAGGTAATGGTTCTGTGAAGATAAGGGCCCTGATTACTGCTCCCAGACGCCATATAACGCAAGAGGCCCTCACAATGATTTGACCCATTTTAGTTGTAACCTGTCAACAGGGAAATTAGGTAGCCTGGTCAGATTTCTTATTCTAACTGCCCCTGTAGGGCCCTCTGTGGTTTCTCTTCAGACAGAAAAGGACAACTAAATTACATTTAACTACTAGGTTGCTGACAATCTGTTATTATATTTTGACACTCCTATTCCTTTCCTTGCATTTCTATTCTGTAAGCTCCATGTTTCCACTTTGTAAGCTTGTTTGTGTACATCCTATTTTATTCTTTAGATACGACAACCTGTTATTAGATGTTTTTCTTCACTAGTTTATTTTGAATTTGTTTAAGTAATGAAATTACTTAATTTCATGGTACATTTTCATTTTTAATTCTCTATTTGCTTTACTCCCATGTATAAGATAACACCTTATAATTAGGCAATCATAGCATTATTGTTTGTTGCTGCAAATAGCTCCAACAGCTGTGTTATAATTACGGAGTTTGTACTGTTCTGTAAATGGTCTATTTATACAAATTAGTTAGAATGATTTTCAACAAGCGCAAGCTGCAAAGACAGATATATACTACAAGCATAGAATTTTTTTTAATAACTTAGTCTCATTGTTTGTACCCATTCCCATAAAAAAATATTTGAAGGAAAAACATAGAAACATAGAAACATAGAAAGTGACGGCAGATAAGAGCCAGAAGGCCCATCCAGTCTGCCCAACACTTTGTTCTTTGTAATGCCTGCTTTTGTATTATATACTTCCTAAAGTACCTGATTATTTCTATGTATTGATAGTAAATGCAAGCTATTAATATGTATAGATTTATGAAGCAACATTATATTCTGCAGCACTGTACAATTGGGAAACAGGGAACTTTGGACCTACCGATGGAAAAGTTGAGGCCATGCCTGCTCAATCACGCTTACAAAATACATCTAAAATCTGGGTTCTGTTTATCACAAATAATGTGCAAACATGAGCAAATATGTACGGTATGCATTCTATAAAATAATTTTGTTTTCCTAGAAAAAGTACATTCCCTTGGTGCTTCTGAACATTAGTAAGTTAATTAGTTAATAAGGTATACTCTGGGAGGGTGTATGGCTATATGCTTACATGTATAACATAAGATGAATTAGATTACATTTCCTAAACAACGTAACTTAATAATAAATACCTGTAGTTTTGTGAATGTACTAATTTATCAACACTAGACTTGTGCATTAGGATTCATACGAATTTTAACAAAATTTGCCAATCCGAATTTGCATTTGTTGGTGCTCTATAAACAAAATGTAATGAATACAATGATGGAATGTCAGCATCTACACACTCCGCTGACATTTTCAGTATCCCTTCTTCAGGACACCCGTATACCATGTGATCTCAGCAAAATCATGATGCTATGTCACTCTCTACCCATGTAATGTCTAGTGTCTCCTCTTTTGCGCACGGCAGTGTACCTACTGAATCAACTGTTGTTAACTATTACACTCAACATTTTCTTTCTTGTTGCCATCTGCATTTATGTAGCAATTATTTTAATGCTTAACAACAGATTGCAGTGAGCCTTCAACTCAGTTGATATCACACAAAATTATATGAATTTAATAAATTCGAATAAAGTTTAGCCGTTCAGGAAGTTAGAGAAAACACTGGCCCTGTGTGAGAACATCTAGTCAACACACTGCTAACACGAGTGGTTCATTTATTTGTACACAAACTAAGTCTGTATATCATGCATGCAACACTGCTTCCATTGATGAGACCTTAAGGTCAGTTAAAACCCAAAGCAACTACTTAATGTTCTCATATGGTAGCACCTATGCTGGCATGTATATAAAAAGGTATGTACATGCAAGAAAACATTATCATTAGAACTCTGGAGTCGACATTGACCAAATACATTGGTAATGGGTAGGCTTGGTTACAGGGAAAACTAATTAATGTTTGATTATGCTACAAAAAATGCCCCGGGGGAATATAATAAATATATGCTAGTATTTTCGGGATCAGTTTGGGAACAATTCATCAATATACATTATGAGAAAAAGACTTTGTCTTAAAGGAAATTCTGATAGCAAAAAAAACCCCAAAAACTCAGAATCCATAAAAATATTTTCATGTATTTCAGATTTGTTTACTTAAAGTTTTTTCTTTTATTTTCTCATAAAAACATATAGCCACCCAGGGGTGGGCTGTAATGTACCACTGTAGGCCAGATATGCCCTCTAAATATTACTGCTTATTTTAATGACAAAACTGATTTTTACTTGTGGTATACTTTGGGACAAAGGCTGTTTTAACATTTTTTTAACAATTTTCTTCTTTCTCATTTAGTGGCCCCACACACATTAAATATTGAGGGGGTTTTTTGCACGACAAGAAGGACTTTCTTTAGATACCATTATTTTTAGGATATCATCTAATTTACAATAAAACAAATATGGTGAAAAATTGAAACTGACTTTTATTTGAAACATTTATTTTATTAATCTACAAAAGCTAATAAAAAATTTGCTAAATAGATTTGAATATTTGCCCTAAGTTTATAAATATCCAATGTTTTTTGGGGTTGTTTTTTTTAAACAAGTTATCAGGCAATAAGTACAATTAGCATATTGCTATTTAAAAAAGTTTTTTATCTGGTCTTCCTGGGCTCATGTCCTATTTGGGTCATCTTTGAAG
Organism: Spea bombifrons; assembly: GCF_027358695.1. Lineage (NCBI taxonomy): Eukaryota > Metazoa > Chordata > Amphibia > Anura > Pelobatidae > Spea > Spea bombifrons. The sequence continues at coordinate 60,927,034 of NC_071091.1, forward strand.
TCGGCCAGATCAAAACACTGGTATTTTAACTTTTTCCATACACTAATTCTACCAACAGCCTTTGTCAAAATCAAAGCTTGCAGTAGATTTGTGTTTTTTTTCCGCACACATTGTATTTTTGGTCTGAATTTACAGCTCTTTGTATATGTTGCTTCCAAACAACACCCAATATGTTTTTAGCAACATGTCCTGAGTGGAGGGATACCACCCATGCATAGGTTTGTCTGTTTGTTTAGGGGCTAAAAGGCCATATTTGGGAGCTGTGCATTTTTATAGGTGGGGGAGGGGATTTGGAAATTTGCTCTGCCTGCACCCATGTCCAACTTGGGACATATTTTTTTGTGTGTTTTTTTTCACAAACATTGGACTGTATTGTATAGTGTGTGAGTGTGACTTTAAAGCTCCTGGTGTGTCACTTCAAAACACCCCAATATGTGTTCAGCGACATCACCTGACCAAGTGATACCACCCGTGCATAGATTTGTCAGGATTATTTGGGGGTTAAAAGGCCACCTTTTTGGACATGAGCAATTCAGTTTTTCAAACTGGAATTTTGACATCTGGTCATACTGCATCCATGTCCTATTTGGGACATCTTTGATGTCGGCCAATTCCATTTACCTCATCAAACTATATATTTTTGGAAAAACAGACACCCAGGGTATTTCTATGCCTTTATTTTTGGATACAGAACCAATTTTAGGACTTGCTCAGTAAAATAAAAATAAATATTTTTATTTTTTTTGACATGTTTTGGACTTGTTGGAACTGGATGGTTCCCCCGATGGTGACATCATTATTTTTATATGTTACTTAGCTTCGGTGGTTGCCCTTCCAAAAACCCTTTCCATGATCTGTTTTAGGCTTTTTTGCCTTGGTGGGGAGGGATTTACTCCCAATATCTTTACATAGCGTCTAACATGAGACTTCCGTGAATGCTGTATAGCTGCCAATCACAGTGAAAACACAGCGATTGCAGCAATTTTAAAGCAGCCTGTACATGTAGGGGCTTTGTCGTCAATGGGGTTAAGGAGACTATAAGATATTAGAGTGCCAAACAATAGACTTTAGAGAGAAGCATAAAAAAGGGAGAGCAGAGAGGCATAAATGACATAACCGAAAGAGGTAAGCGGGACAAAACATAAACACAGGACTACCTTAGATTATAATAAGAGAGGGGCACATGAAGAAGAACTTTTTTTGTTTCATGTTTGTTATTGTTTCCTTCAGGTAATGCATGTTCTTTTATGCAGTATGCCAGATGTCTACCCTTATCAGGGCTGGCCCAAGACATTGTGCTGCCTGGGTCCAAGGATGAAATGTTGCCCTCTCTCCACACTCTAATTCAGTTAGACAATAAAGCTTGCACCCTAATGTAATCTAGGTACCCAATAAAGCTCACACTGTAATGTAATTCAGTTCACCAACAAAGCTCACACTGTAATGTAATTCATTTCACCAATAAAGCTCACACTGTAATGTAAGTCAGTTAATCAATAAAGCTCACACTGTAATGTAATTCAGTTCACCAATAAAGCTTGCAATATAATGTAATTCATTTTGTTAAGTAAGCTCACACTCTCATGTATTTCAATTTGTCAATCAAGCTTGCACAAATTTAGCTAATGACTTGTTCACATGGACCAAAAACCTGGCTTCGTATCCAGGAGCCAGGTGGCTGACTACCACCTGGCTCCTGATTCCTGGCAATCGTATCCTGACTTTGCTGATATCCGTACTCCTGACTCTGGCTTGTCTGACTTCCCACTTTGCTTCCTGCCCTGGCTTGTTTATAGGACTACGATTTTGCATTATGTTTTTGCTACTTTATTGTTTATTCAATAAAGGATTTTTTCATTTTACATTTTTATGTCAGTCTGATTCCTGGTCCCTAACATTAACTAGGCCTCCTAGAGTGCTTCTGGAAAAGGGCAGAGCCTCCACACACACCCTCTCTCTTGATTGGAGGAAAGCAGGAGAGACTCTCCCTGTGGTATGCACCATGACTCCGCCTTTTTGCTAAACACTGCAGATTGATTTGCAGTTTCTGCACCTCTTTATCTCTGTGAACCTGTCTGCAATATTCTGGCCTCTTGCATTACGTCCACAATAGGTCTGAACCACAGTGAGACACACAGGCTAGTCTCTCCCTGTACCTCCAATCGGGGTAGAAGGTATGTGGAGAGGATCCGCCCTTTTGTGGAAGCACTCAGAGAGGCCTGTCATTTAAGGACCGGCTCTGATAGGGCTAGATGTCCAAGTTTATAGATGTCTAAGCTTTCTATAAGGCTAGGGTAGCTGGTGTGGACCTAATAACTGGCTTGGGCTGGTAAGGTGGGAAGAGAAATAGCTCCTCAATAGTATGGGCTCTTCGTGGTATCCTTCAAGACATACACAAGGACCTATTTGTGTGGAGAGGAGATCTGCATGCCTTCACCATTGTCTGTTTGAATCCATCCACGGCTTAAATCTGTTTCATCTCAAATTGTGGTCCTCCATGGTTTGATCACCCTAAATAAATATGTTTTTTTCCTTAATATAATATGAAATGCTTTATTTAAAGGTTCTAAACAGCAAAAGTAAATAGATAAAACAATAATGTATACATGTGCATATGAAGTCCTCCATGATTCTCCAATTGGTAGAGAGGACGGCACTGCAAGCACCCTCAAATTGCCCTCAGGTGAACTAAGGGCAATGTGGATGCACTTAAGGTGACGTCATCTCAGCGGTTGCCAGGTTATGTCTGTGGAGATGCGGACAAAAAAAGAAGATTACAGATTGAAAATTAGAGATAGAAGGGAGAAAAGAAGGGAGAAGACAGAAGATGCAGAAGTAAAAGCAGAAGTGGTCAGCACAGAATATAGGGAGCATGAGAGAGAGAGTGAACAAGAATGAGAGTGTTACAAAAGATGTACAGTTAATATTATGTTTCACATTCAGTGTCTACATAATAAAAGAATAATAGACATTAGTCGTATGATCTACATACAAGTTAAAGCATACCAACAAGGTAATTATAGAAGCAATAGATTGAGATTGGGGGGATATCAGAGGTGTGTTTACTTTGTAGGCATACAAACCACAGATGCACCTTCAATGTTAAACAAGCGTGTTGGAAAATAGGAGGAATAGCCTCTCACCTCCAAACTGTACTCACTGATTTCAATTAACGTTCTGTTTTTTTTAGAAGCAGCTGATCGCTATACATGTCTGTCTGATGAGGCTTCTTCAAAATCTGGGCCATTGTAGTCTAGCACTATTAATTCATTGCAGTTCTGTGCTTAGGAGACAGACAGCATATACTGTTACTATATGTGCAGCCACGAGTATGTCTTTTTGTTGCCACTGGCCTTAAGGTGCAAGGGCTGCTTAATCATACCCAATCCCAGTTATGTTTCACAGAGGTGCACCTATCCTCCTTGTAGCCACTAGGGTGACTAAATTTTATTTCTGCCATTCAGGGACATAGTATGGAGAGGACGAGATTATATACAAAGGCCTAACTTATATTTATATATATCACATAAACTATGTTACATATGCACATATGCACACATTGCCACATACATTTTATATTATATAACTTATGAGGAAGCCTTGGGAACCATGTTGGTTTCAGATTTTCATTATATATTTATATTATAATATACATACAATCATAACCAGACATGAGCAATTTCAGAGAATTAAACCCTCTACCACCAGACATGAGCAGTTTCGGATAATTAGTCCCCTTTTATTACCAGACACGAGCAGTTTCAGACAATTAGTCCTCTTTTATTACCAGACATGAGCAGTTTTTGAGAATGACCCCCTCTATCACCATACACGAGGCGTTTTAGAGACTTAACGCCTCTTGCTAGCCATGAGCAGATTCAGAGAATTAACCCCACTATTACCAGGTATGGTCAGTTTCAGAGAATTAACCCCTCTATTACCAGACATGGGCAGTTTTAGAGAATTATTGCCTCTTTTACCAGTCATGAGCAGGTCCAAGGAATTAAACCCTTTATTAGTAGACATGAGCAGTTTAAGATAATTAACCCCTCTATTACTAGACATGACCAGTTGCAAATACTTAATCTCTCTAGTTTTCTGATATGAGCAGTTTCAGAGAATAAACCTCTCTATTACCAGAAATGAGACATTTCAGAGAATTAACTCCTCTATTATCAGACATGAGCAGCTTCAGTAAATTAACCTCTCTATTATCATATTTGAGAAGTTTCATAGAATTAGCCCCTCTATTATAAGGCAAAGGCAGTTTCAGGGAATTAGCACTTCTATTACCAGACATGAGCAGTGTCATTGAATTAACTCCTCTATCACCAGACCTGAGCAATTTCAGAGAATGAACCCCTCCATTAGCAGACTTGATCAGTTTCAGGGAATTAACTCCTTTATTACCAGATATAAGTAGTTTGAGAAAGTTAACACCTCTATTACCAGACTTCAGCCATTTCAGATAATTAACCCCTCTATTACCAGACATTGCACACACAGTGGGTGTTTTACCTGGTGCTTGGCTGCAGATTACACTAAACTCTATGTGAAGGAAGGACTCTTATTCCAACCAATGCATTGTCCCAGATTGAAGCTGCCCGTTTGCGGGAATGTCCCTGGCAATCCAGGACATTTGGTCACCCTAGTGACAAACACATCGGAGAACACAATTTGCCGCTGTAAGTTTGATGGCAATTTTGGGCCTGTAAATACATATACATGTGTCTTTACAATGCAAACAAATTGTTATGAATAGCTGACAGCATAATGTGGCAAAATTAGTTATGATAAATATGATAACCTTTCTTATACCTGATTCATTTCTTGCTTCATAGACATATCATTAGTCATTTATACATACAGCTAAGTTAAATACTGTTATTTTAACTGCCTAAGCATGTGGTGTCACTCTGAATTTGCCTATATAGTTTTTAGGGTAATAAGATTTTTCTAGTTTAAATTGTAAATGTTCATCTAAAAATATACACCCTTGTTCCTAGCAGTGACTACTGGTTACTTTTATATAATGAAATGTTAATGTATTCAAGTATTTTGGCAATTATGCAGGCCATTAAATTATACATAATGTAGAAGTATTCTCTACTTACTGAACATTAAATCATCTATCTGTAAACTATGTTGACCCCAGAGAAGACTTCAGAATGAAAAGATACTGATGGATCAACACAGGCATTTTGACATTTTAATTCCGGAAAATGATAGTTTGTATGTGTCTGTCATTGCAGGGTAAAAAAGGAGAAAATATAAGCTATAAAAAAGAATGTCAATATTTTACAGTATTGCAAGGGAAATAATTTTGATATTTTTAAAACACCATCTCAAATCATACTAATGTACTGATGGTGTACTTGATATTTCATTTGTAAGAATATAATAAACTATTTCAGAGTATTGATTAAAGAAATATAGTGCTTGGTTATTTTCTCTCTTTGCCTTGACTTTCTAGTATTTGTTCAATAGGTCAAAGAGCAATGTCATCTGTTTCCTAATGATACATTTTGTTTAAGATTTGCAAGTCCTACAGGTACTTTTAAGCATAGATAAATATGCACTCATAGCTTCCCTTGGATAGTTTTTCACCACCAAAGGATGATTATGTTGTGTGCCTTTGAGACATAGGCTATAATATATTTCCTGTCCCTTTATTGCATTTTGGAATCATAAACAATGACTGTTTGGCTCAAAGCCATTTATTCAGGCCAAAAAGACATTATTTGCACAACAAAAATCAATAAAAATGTTACTAGGTCTGGCTGGATATTTTGCTTAACTGTGATATTTGTCTGTCACTGATGGCATGCCATCTCTCGTAGGAGGCTAGGGCCAAAACACAGCTATTGATCCAGTCATCAGTGATGGATACTGGCATTTGGAAAGAGCTGCTGCAGAGAATCTCGATTAAAAAAATATTTCTATGTTTCGCCTGCAGCAGAGTCAAGATAACGTGAATGAGGAGATTTTCTTTGTTTTATTGGGCTTCCCCGTCTACTAGTTGTTAAATGCTCCAGACCAAAGTTCATTATTGAAAGAATTAAGTCAATCTATGTTTAGCCAAAGGCTGTGACATCACATCAAACCTAGCTGATTTAACCATGACCTGCTTGTCCTCTCTATCACCTTAAAGGTGCAAAGGAAACATTTCATATCTACACTTGTGTGCTGTGATCAGAGGTTATATGTGGAGATACTTAATCTATTATTCCAAAGAAAATTCAACCCAGTTCTACAAAAAAAGAAAATAATCTTCTGTATGTTGTAGAATTTGCTTTATAAAACTGGTAATATTGTAAGACTAAGCAATGAATGAATTCCCCTCATGAAAATGAGTGTTTTTTATGACACTTGACACCCTTAAGGTAATTCTTATAACCAGGTAGTAATGTGGCATGATTGTCCCTGTAGAAATTGATTCGAAAATATACAATGGTCTTGAGAATCAGGCTCTATTTTCTATAAAGAAGTGTGTATATTTTTCTTTGAAGCAAAATGAATATTGTTTTATCTTTCATTACACACACATTTCTGATTTTGATTCCATCATGACATAGTTGCTTTTTCATGACCTTTAATCTTTTGTCTTTACTTATCCCAACTTCAGGGTCAAAATATTCAGAATATGCTACTACCTTGGCATATCTCCAAGGTGAAAATATATATAGGCTAATAAGCAAAAGGAAGATTACTTGGATTGTATGAACAGTTGATAGATAAGCCACAAAGTGTGAAGAATATATATTCCATTTGGGTAAGATAAAGAATCAGTTTTCGCAACGGTCAGTATAAAAATTGCTTTCAGTATTGAATTATATGTTTTGACATATTAGGGAAAGTTGAAATGTTAAGTAGTTCAAAAATTGGATAGTAAAAATAGTGTAATTTTGTAGCCAGCATCAAATCCGACATTCTTTGATTTCTATTGTTTCAGGGATAATTTGACAACATTATGTGTAAGTAAGTCAATCTTGCGTTGCACCCGATTATTATAACATGAGTAAACACTCAAGTTAGGTAATAAACTGCTATTATTTCTTATACTTGCTTATTATAATTTTCTTATGCCATGCTATTAAAATGAAAACAAAAAAACAAAGAAAAACACATATAAATCAGACATGTGCAAATGGGCCAAAAACAATTCAGACACATTTTTCACTTCGTTTTGGTCCATTCCTTTGGGGCCATGAATTTCGTTCCCTCGCCATTCGGTTCTGTAGAAAATGCAAGGGTATTTTTAATTTGGGAACTAAATTTGTTGCCCTGTACCCACATTCATTCACTTATACCCAATCTCTCACACTCTCATTCCCGTTCACTCTCTCTTAAGCTCTCTAAATGTTTCTCTACCTTCTCTGCCGACCACATCTGCTTCTGCCGACTCTCTTCTATCTTTGTCTGCATCTCTGTGGACATAATCCAGCGTGAACTTTAGCTGAAATGACGGCGCTTGCAGTGACATCCTCTCTCCAATCATCACCAAAAGTGCTGTCAATTTACCCTAAGGTGAATTGAGGGGAATATGACGATTCTCGAATTGGGTGAGAGGACATCGCTGGACGTGCTGATATATATATATATATATATATACAGATCAATCCATTGTATTATATCATGAGAAACTAAAATATCTTCAAAGGTTACTCTTTGGGGCTTATTCCTTAAAGCAATTACCGTAATTCCTTATGCATTACGAAGGGCCATCCATAGCAAGTTTTTCCTGCAAGGAGTGCATACACCAGTCAAGCCTTATTAAAATCTCATGCCCATGCAACATAATGTTAACGGAGAAACGTTTTTAAAGTTACAGTTATAAAGTTTAAAGTTATAAGCACAAATTGTTAATTGTAATAGTGTTGTGAGGTTACTTTAAGTGTATCACTCACTTAAATATAGGTGAGTGCTGCCAACAAACCTTATTAATGTGTTGGGGGAGGTGCAATTAAACCTCCTCCCTATTAACCCCTGGACAGCAAGCTGCAACCAGACTGATGAGGAGCCAACAACCTCAAATATGTGCAAACGGAAAAGAAAAAATGTCGGAGGAGGTTTAATTGCACCTCCCCCAACAGAATATAAATATTCCATATTTGCTCGATTATAAGATGACCCCGATTATAAGATGACCCCCCCAAAATTTGAATATTAATTTAGAAAAAAAGAAAAAGCCTGAATATAAGACTACCTATAAGGAAAAAAAAAATATTTTTTCATATTTATTAAAAACTATGATTGAGAAAAATACATTTTTTGTTTTTATTTCCTTTTATTTGCCAACCTGCCCCACAGTTATGCACATCTGCCCCATGGCTTGCCTTATACCCCTATATGCCACTCTACCCCCCACATATGCCATATACCCATATATGCCACTCTGCCTCCCAGATATGCCTTAAACCCACCCTATATGCCACTCTGCCTCCCTGATATGCCACTTTGCCCCTATATGCCACTCTGCCCCCTGATATGCCTTATACCCCCTATATGCCACTCTGCCCCCCCTGATATGACTTATAACCCCATTTATGCCACTTTGCCCCCGATATGACTTATACCCCCTTTACGCCACTCTGCCTTCCTGATATGCCCTATACTCCCTATTTACCACTCTGCCTCCCTGATATGCCTTATTCCCCCCTATTTGCAAATATGCCTCCCTGATATGCCTTATACCCCCCATATGCCCCATCCCAACTTACTGATGCATCCCAAGACTAGTCCCCCGTTCTCCAGACTCCATGGTGTCAAGTGAGGGCAGCCGGTGGACATCTGCCCGAAGCATGTAGAAAACCTCCACTGCCACCCAACACTTCCGCCGGGGCTTCTATGACTATGGCTTCTTGGAAGGTCACTTCACACCGGTGCTCCTTCATAGAAGCCCCAGCGGAAGTGTTGTCTGCACGGATTGCGCAGACGTTCACCGGCCGCTTCTGTGGTGGAGCACCGGAAGGTCATGTGATGTCGGCGGATCTGGATCTTAGTCTTAGTGAATAATAAGAGTGACAGAAAAAAAATCTAAATTATATTTTTGATTAATAAAATGTATAGTTTTAGAAATGCCAATGTCTTGTATTGATCTCACAATTTATGATTCAATTCTGTTCAAAAAGATTTTTTATATTTTCCATAAAACAGGAGGTTTTGTCATTTAAATTAGTTTTCAAAATGGTACGTGATGCAAATTGATCTTTATTTACATTTGTACAATCAATGAACTATTGTACAACACAAAGGTAAACATTTTGTATGTAGATGTAAACGTGTGATTAAACATACATAAAATATCTGATTTCCATGGCATGCTAAATATGAATAAGACAACCTCTGCAACGTGCAGACAAATATTCAAAAGCATATGATATTCCTTTGGTGGGCTTTTCATTTCCTGGCAAGCATTACAAATATCAAAATTGTACTTTAAAATATTATTAATTATAAATGTGCATACTCAGTGACTATGCATGTGCCGTGTAGAAACAAATCTAAAACCAGATTTACCGTCTAGTAAGGATGCCACTTGCAGGTCACCAAACTTTTCATGTGAGTCAAATATTAATACTAAACAAATATTGGGCTAGTACTTTTTCTTTTAAAAAGACAGTAACTCCAAAGGAATCATTTAAAACTATTAAATTCTATAATAATTTAAATCCTAGATGGATCTATTCACTAAATTTCAAGTCCACAAATTCATTAATTCACTTACATTAATCTGTGAGTCTCTGCTCAAGGCTTGAGGACAATCACTCCAGCCTCACTCCAGCTCTACCAAGGTAAGGGGAAGCGTATCTTATCTGCCCATGGAAGTTGAAATCTCAAAAGCTCTCAAAAACACAGAGATCCCTTCTTCAGAAATCATAATTATTACTTTATCATTATCAGACTTTTAGATTTGAAGAAGAGACCATGAAAGTTGTGAGATTTTTCTTTATGAACGACGCTACACACGAAGGTATGACAGATATTTTTAGACTATGATCTCTGATATCAATAAAGCACAATTTATTTTTGTGTCAGTTATGGTGGAGACAAGAAAGGTGATGAAAAACCTGTCCACTTAAGAAATAAACAAGCATTGGCGAACACTAACTTACATCCACCAGCCTAAATAGTTTTTTTCCTACAGAAATCCTATAGTGCATGGGGATTCTGGGTAGGTATATGCAAATCAGTTCAAGAAGGAACACCTCTTTTTGCTTGTAAATCCACTTTTATACATGGATCTCTTAGACCTTTCAAACAAAGCCTGGTGCAGAAGCCAGATCTACACTCATGAACAGCTGTTTTGTCCATGGGCGGTCCCTAAACCCATTGAAAACAATGCATTTTGAGCCCGTACATGTACGGGCTTTGTCATTAAGGGGTTAATGGGACTCGTCAGCATGAGGTTGGTTAGTGGTTTACGGCTTGAAGCTTGGGTTGGTATGTGGATCACACCCAAAATATGTTATGTTGGGGATGCTGTAATAAACTAGTAAATGAATAATTAACTTTTGCTATTAGTTTACTTTACTTTCCCTTTAAGTTTAAGAATTATACATGAATAATGCAGATTAAATGGGCTCCACTTTTGTCAAGACGATTCTTGCTTTTTGATAGAGTATACGTTTTAATTCATCTTTTAATCAGCCTTGCCAAAAAAAAAGCGTTGGTACAATTTTCCTAACTTAAGGTTGTTATGGTTTGCTTACATCAAAACTTGACATATTACCCTTGCCAGTGCTAGCTAATAGGCTACATATAACAAGGCTTTCATTGTCTCTGGTGTTTGGCAATGAAATACTACTCTTACAGAAAAAGAGTTATATATCAGTGAAACAAGGTTTATGGAAAAGATTATAGATTTGATTTCCACCTATTTTACTATCCTATAAAGCTGTGAAGCTTGCCTTCTACACCATGCCCAAATGATGAATATAACTTAAATACTATTTAACATTTCACACGATATTGACTGCAGGACTATTTTCTATAGAAGTTACACATGGCTGATGCTTTTGGAATCCAAAATAGAAATTGTAGCACATGGTAATGATCTTGCAAATACTTTTTTTTTCTAGTCCAAAATCAATGATATTGATTGTCATTAAAGCAGCAAGCTAAAAACAATGAAGTGGTTTCTAATTTTCAGGCTCCGGGTGGATTCAGCTTTATCTCTTCCTCTTCCTAGTTAAGGGTATCATTAAATGGTAAAAGCAAACAGCATATTGAGAGGCCAAGTGTTTTATTAATTCATCATCAGAATTATCTCAGTGCATTAATATTAATAGCTTTAAATTGGATTCCATTTAGGAAGTGAAATAAATATGCAGTTGGTAAAAGCCTATATAGCCGATCTGAACCTTTGGAAGTGGTACTTATGCAAGAGATACCGAGAATAGATTTGACAAGTCTTCTTAACTTCCTACAGAAGAGAGCCACCTTCTAGATAAAGTTTCATCCATAAATAATATGGATAATCCTCTTCTCTATGTCATTTCAATGGTCTGAGGCTGGTGCAAGGTTTAAGCTAATGTGCATGTGTGTAAAGATAGATAGATAGATAGATAGATAGATAGATAGATAGATAGATAGATAGATAGATAGATATGTTTGCACACCTGTATCCTTTCAATTATATAACATGCCGATGTGTCAGATGTTTAATAATATGTAGTTTTTAATATTCTCATTAACTACAGTTATGCTCAATTAAAATACAATGCATAATTAGTTTTTTGTACTTAGTTTTTACTTTAGTTTAAGGTTTGCAAACCTTCCCAAAACTGGCATTTTATTAAAGATACGTAAAGAAATAGGATTTTTTCTGTGTTGATGATATCTCCCAACTGTATTGCGCAACATCACATTGCCGATAGTTGGCTATAATATATATTTACATATCAATATTGGATTAAATTGTTCTACTTTTTTGTTATGGTTCATTTTACAATGACGTCATCTCACCCATTTTACTATACAGGCCAGTTAGCTCTTTCTGCATTGTATTTGTACTGAGAATAGGCTTTCATAGGTCATAATTAAAGGATCGCAATAATGTAAATAGCAGAAGACTGAAAAAAGTCAAACATGAAGTGTCACAAATTAGGAACAACAGGCAGCTGTCACTCAGCTTAATTTCCATTTATGAATGTTCAGTGTGCTTCAATACTACAATTACAGATGCACACAACTTGGCTATTGTGTCCTCTTAAGTATTTCTATTAATACTTTACTATAATATATAGTTAATAATATAATATACTATAATATATATTTTAGACAATCATGCATCAGCAGGCCTAGAGGCCTACTTTCTCCTTATGAATGGGCAAGATGGAGGATCCAGAGTCTTTATTTTTATTGCACAGAACAAGGTCACTACATCAGCTTTTGCCCAATCCAATGAAAAATAGAAGTTTATCGTTTGATGCTACATATGCCAATAGAATAGCTCTGAAGGAACCTGAAGCACAGAAGAAGCTGTCAAAGTGTCCTCCTGGTCAGCCACCCAAGAAAAGCTCCTTTCCAGAATTCCAAGTCTGTCCTTTCCACTATATGGCATAGCACCAAGGTCTGTGACCTCATTCCACATTAAGCTTCCTCAAGTCTCACTGGACCTCATTCGGGAAGGGGCTATGTCAAGAGCCATGGTGGTTTGAACCAGCGACTCAGTGTATAGAAGGTATCACACTTAACTTTTACCTTTATCACCCAGGTTCCTTTCTAGAGCATTGTAGTTCCTGGCTGTGAATGCTCAAGACTTTGAAGCTTGATAGTGGCTTCGCCTCTCCCTATCAAGGCTCGGGAAATGTGCCACCTTGATTTTTTGTAAGATTGCTTGTGACTAAAAGTCCTGTGAACCTAGCTTACTAAACATATCTTACACTCTCCTAAAAATGTACATACCTTAATTATAAAATAAATACATGTATAAAAACATAAATAACATGTTCTTTCCCAGCATGGAATGCAGGAAAGCTTGCAGGCTACATCTGTACTCTTATCCGTGTTTCTTTATTTTACTAACATCCTTAACTAGTAGAAGATGTTGTAGCAACATCAGTAACCCTGGCTTTCAGAAACATAATGAGGCTCTTTCTCAAAGTATCTATTTTCTACAGTGAGTGCCAAGATGTGTAAACCAATATTATCTATTTAGTGTCTTGTCCTATTCTTTTTGCAATAGCTCCTTATGCCTACAAGCTGAAATAATAGCTACCAAGGACATTTGACTATTTATTTGTTGTTTCGCTATGGTTTAATCAAGTTCACTTAAAGTTCATATCAAAACTAAATTTGTTATCCTAGGCTAAAACCTTAAGTAAAAAGACAATGGGAAAAGCAGTAAATAGCTGTAAGGCTACTGTAATGTTTTTAAGTAGTGGCAATAAATTGCACGGACATTTTTATGGAGTATTTTAACCTCTGGCCTTTGTGGGTAAAAAAAAATCAATAAGATATTAAGAAAATCAAGAATTAATGCATCCTATACTGTACAAAGATATAATTCTTACAGGGTGTACAGCAGCACTGAAACCACATCAAACACAAAAGAAAACATAATATAACAGTTCGGCTGATTGTGAGACATTTTATTGCTCTGAACTACCATCAAACTTTAATAGAAAGCAAACCATAGTTGGCAGAATTTTTGTTTTATTATCAGTAATATTTACTTCTTCAAAAATGGATTCTGTCTTTTCCTGCCACAACCAGTGGATCAATACAAGGCAAGGTTTCAAACACACATTAAAAATGTAATTAAATCTTTTTTTTTTTTTTTTGTAACGGTTTCTCTTTAATTTAAAAGCGACGAGAAAAAACACCAGTAAAAGTATTTAAAGGACAGTGATCGACAAATAAAATATGGAAACCCAAAATTCTATGTTTTCCACATTGTTAAATTATATGAAACGCCACATAATGAATTCTTTAAAATTTAAAGCATGCCTTTACATTTATAAAAAATACACATATTTTAATTTATATTGTTTAACATATAGTATAATAAATTGGGGACATGCCTTTACATTTATACAAAAACACATTTTAATTTATATTGTTTAATATATAGTATAATAAATTGGGGACATGCCTTTACATTTATACAAAAACACATTTTAATTTATATTGTTTAATATATAGTATAATAAATTGGGGACATGCCTTTTCATTTATACAAAAAACATATCTTAATTTATATTGTTTAATATATAGTATAATAAATTGGGGACATGCCTTTACATTTATACAAAAACACATTTTAATTTATATTGTTTAATATATAGTATAATAAATTGGGGACATGCCTTTTCATTTATACAAAAAACATATCTTAATTTATATTGTTTAAGATATAGTATAATAACATATAATGGGACAATACAAGTGTTCAGATGTAAGTGTGGGTGAATTCAGATATTTGTACGAAAATAGGGTGGGGTGTCATTATTTTTTTCCTTTATATTAAGACAACGTGATTATCTATTTCATCTTAATTAAATAATATTAAACAAAAATGTAGAGCACAACATTTTTAGCAAGAGAAGTGTAATGAGTAAATCTAACATTTATAGTTGAACTACTTGGGTGTGCAATGCATGTTCCTTTCTGGCTTTTAGCAGGTTAATAGGTAGAACTCTTATACCTTTTAGGATCCCAAGGAAATAGTAAGACTGTACCTACTTAGTAATCAATATATCTAAAATAGATTTGAGGCACATTGCATGCATTTTCCATCTGAACAGTTCAAATAAACTCGTTTATACACCTATGCTGTATTTTATTGACTTTACCTTTGTCTACCTTTTCCAAATACAGTCAATAATTATGGAAACATTGAAAGTGCCATCTTGGTTAATAAAGATGACATTGTATAGTTCATATGTTTTTGTTTGTGGAAAAAATATATGCTAATTTTTGCAAATATTTTTTTTTATCTTTTCAGCAGGTGCCTTTAGAATGCAGAGGATGGCGGGTACTTGTGACACGCATGACAAAGCAGAGAGAGAAAAAGTCCTGACAGTGATTGAATTATGGCGATCTTATCAGTAAAACAACCATCAACGGCAATGGAGGACTGGGACCGTCAGGCTGTCTCATGGCAGTGATCAGTACGCCACCTGACATCTGAGGCAGGTTATGTTAACTCCATTGCTGAAAGGGGGCTGTGAACCACGATTAGAGATATAGACCCATCAGTGAACATCTATTTTTTCTGTTTAGCCATAAATGTCAGAGGCCTTATACCACCCCCACTCCTCTCTCTCTGTAGTCTGTGGAAGGTTAAAGACCTGGAACTGATATTAGGAAACTGTTTTTACATGTATCATGCCTTCTTAGCGCATGCCATGATAACACTAACACTATAACAGGGGACAATTCCCGCTTTGTTAGCTAGCATGGGAGAGAGAAATAGCAATATCCTTGTAATCCTTGTAATCATCACTTTTATATCACTCACACTTTTAAATAAGGTGGCAGGTTGGGGTTAAGGCATTACCCCTGGACTGCTTTGGTTTAACATTTCGGGCCTATATTATGAAGTAACTTCAGGCCATGCCTAGATTTTTTATGTACTCCATACAGTCTCATTTGCTGTGTTGGTACACTATGCAACTAGCTGCAACTTGGCATCTCGGTTCATTTAGACGACATCTTTATAATATTTAACATGTTTTTGTTTATGTTGCTGGCAAAATTATATGCTAATTCATGCTAATATTTGTATCTTTGAAGCATTTCCGTCCTCCGATTTCATTCTATAACATCAGAACCATTTTTGTCTGTTTTTACCAATGCCCTCTATGCAATTGTTTTAAATAATAAATTATAGCAGCACTTTGTTTGAATGTTACAGTCTGCATACGTTTGTATTTTCCTAACACTGAATTTACTGAAAGGTGACACTAATGCTCTCAAGCTGTTCACACTTGTTTACAAATAGGTGCATGGAGAAAATGTGAAGTCCGCATTCTGATGTGCTTTCTAACTTATGAGCTTGGCATAGCTGGATGTAACTGCGTTAGTTAAAAATTCATAAAGAGCAGTGCTTTTATTTCAAGACCAGTGGGAGCCGGATGATTTTGCAGTCGGGGACACATTTTTGAGTTTTGTCGCAACAGAGCAACTATTTTTGACTATCTGTAGTCATGCGTAGCTCTAGAGAAAAGAAGAAATAACAGACTTTCCCCAGGTTCCGCACCTGTCAATTTCACGATGTCAACCCACCGGCGGCCGCATACACATGGATCCACCTCAGGGAACGGGTGCTAAAAACCCACGGCGCCTCTGAAGAACGTCCGCGATCTAATCAAAAAAGTAGAGGCTTCGCACGCCAAGGCGTTAAGCTGTCTGTTTCTTTCTACTAACTATGAACATGTATTGGCACTTAAATGGCAATATAAATGAAAAATTATCATATTCTTTGTGCAAAATATTTATCACAAAATGCAATCAAATCCAATAAATTACATACATACCTCCATAAAGGATGAGTTAATTTGTGTAAAATAGTAAAAACACGAAGGGAGGCATCACATGATGCGGGAGATCCCCCAGCTGTTTTGGTAGCATCCCGCTACCTTTTCCCAATGCTAATGTGAAGAGAGTAAGTAAATTGATTTAGTGTATACTCTGTATAAATAGAAACATGGAATTTTACTAAGAATAAGATAAGAACAATTCAGCCCATCTAGTCTGGCCGGTTTTTTATGTAACGAAAAGAGTTATGATATACTTATATACATTACTGATTTTATTTTGTTTTGACAAATGTGGTATAGAATATGTTCAAAGGCGCTAATATATTTCCAATGCCTTTCCCGCTATGTACATACATGCATGACACTGTGTGGTTTTATCATCGGACCAGGCCATTCCTTGCTGAGAAGCACATCTCTCCTAGAAAAAAAAGCAGCAAACCAAGTATCTTCTATCAAATGATGTGTGGTCATATATATGCTAATAATAAGAAGCCATAAATCAGAATTGAAATGGAAGGCGGTTGCAATTATCTGTTGCATCGGGTGATAGAAGTACATTCATTTTTCATAGTGTAAGAGCGCTTAAAATTTTTTTATGCATTTACTTCTGCCTATTTCTTTAGAATATTTGCACTAAACTAAAAAATATATATATATATATATATATATATATATATATATATATATATATATTAACCACCTATTCTGAGCTTTATTCACTAAGTAGAGACCTTGCGGTAGAGTTTGCAGTTGCGGATTTATTACTGTTCATTAGGATAGGACAATACTAGGATGTTTTCCAGTAGAAAGTGCTGAGCTGGCCCTAAAAGCAGATTGGACTGTAGAAAAGTGTAGAAAAATCCTAGGTTTTAATGTATACAATTTTAGAAAAAAAGAAGGATAGGATACTAAAGACATTACATATATCCTATATCACACCACCAATGACATCATAATCACACAACATATACCAATGCATCAACTGCTTTGAAAGAAAAAAAGGTTCAGTTACCAAATCAGCGTCATTGTACTGCAGTCTTTATTCTTGGTTGGTTAATGAAGATGTACACTATACCATGTCAGCTCATAAGTAATTTTTAATCTGTGTACAGTAAGTATTGTAGACATATTTGCTTATGTGCCATGCTATCATTTTATTGTGCATATCATTTGTAGGGAAAACATTTTTACTATGTGAACTTAGTTGCTTTAACTTAGTTCATTTGTTTAGTAAACAATCAATTTCAGAACGTTTTACTATATAAAATTCCAATCCACAAACATTATTAAAAGTGCGCTAGAGATTTTTTAAGCATTTAGAAAAAATAAAAGTTAAAAAATACAGTGCAATTGGGCACATATCTGAAAACAATTCTACTGTAATTATAAGAATTACAAGGTTTCCAATGTAATTTAAGGCATAGGAATTGAATAATTCACAAAGTGTCACTGGTTTGCAGATGGCTGTGACTTTTGTACATAGCTACGTTCAGGCCCAATCTAGCTATCTGTGTGCCCGGTGTGCCATTGCCCATCAACGCTCTATGCATAAAATGTAACTTGCGACCTGATGTATCCAGACGTCGGCAGCACTTACGGCATTAGTCTACTACTGGAATTCAAGTGCCATGACTGCCTCGTTATCCCCAGTCAAACCCTGGCTCCATTAGATATATCTGTATCTAGCTAACTATAGCCTAACTTACTATGTTACTATGTTACTATTTTGCATCTAACATTCTAGATTAATGTATCTGCAGCAATATGATCTCTATTCAGAAATTACCGGAGAAGGGTATAGCAGCTGAGTGAGGTCAGGAGGATCCTAATGTGTTGTCAACATCACCGTTAAGAAGGAGTATGCCAAATGTGTGCACATAACACTCAAGGGAAGAAGCAATGAAAAAAAAACAAGATTTTTTTTTTGTTCCAAAGAGTCAACCACTGAAAATTACAAAGCAAGCATCTGTGTATAATTTAGATTTGTGCTCTATTAGGAAAAGGTTCTAATGCCAAACCTAGAACCACAAAATGTTTCTTGGCAGGGTAAAGAATTAAAACCCACGCATTCACGTTCACTTTATTGTATTGTTTTTTATTCTGGGCAGATAATGGCTGCCAAAACAGTAGGGTGTACAGAAACCAATTGTTTCTTTTAATGTTTAAGCCTGCTGTTGAAGAAGTTGCTAAAATTAACATCTGGTTACAAAATAAACATTCATTAACGTCAAACAGAAATGTCTTATTCTTGTTGTTGTTGTTATTATTATTATTATTATTATTTTTCCCCATTCATAAAAAGATGTTTTTTTCTACATAGAGTCCTGTTCAAGAGAGCTACATTACGTACACAAAAGTTAAGATCATGACATAGTACCTAGGAATTAGGTATACAGTCATACAAACTTAAAGTGGAGAGATTATGGCTACAGCACAAGTAATTCTATGTTTGTGCTAGTGTGTGACTGTTTGTTTATGAGGAAGGGGTAGGAGCTGGGATAATGTATACAATGGTCTTTATTCACTACAGAGGGAGTTTGACAATACATTTGCAGGACAGTCCAAGTTTAATTCACAGACTTCTCCATGCAATATGAAGGCCCAATGTATTTCTGCAGGATGAGCTTGATTGTTCCTATATAATGTGTAGTAAAACAATTAGATTCCCTGATCTACAACTCTACTGTAATATCTCCTGCAACTGCAGTGTGTATAGTGAGTATATGCAAGACCTCTCTGAATATACTATAGACCATATGGAGCTAGCATATTGTTGTGCGAGAAAATATAAAAAACAAAGCTAGAATTCAGCACATACCCAGTGAATAGTAACTAAAAAAACACCTATCTAAGGTATAAATATTGGGAATTCTTATATATTCCTTAGCCTGCCACTAGGTCAAAGGACCTCAAGTTTGGCGAGTCCTATCTAATTTTACACGGCTTATCAAGGAGCAAAATCAGTGGAACTGCAATATACTTGATGGTATGTTGAAACAGTTTGTGGCAGGTGGTATATTAGGAGTAAAGTATTTATGAAAAAATATTAACTAAACATAATGGAAGTAGCAGTGGATGAGTTGGTTAGTGGTGAGTCAGATTGTTGTGATTGTTGTGGGTTGTGTTCAATTCATCCAGCACATGAGGAATGTTTTTGTGCATCTCAACAATTCAGTAATTTAATAAAATACTAATCTTAAACATATCATCACGGGGTCATAGTCAACAATAGACCACATTCATTACGTGCAGACAAGATTTGTGTCATTCTGTTACGTGATCATGCAAAGTTTTTATCAGTAGAAATCCACTCAACTGAAGTCACCATTCTAGGAGCATTTGAGCTTATAATGGAATCTACCCTTCTTCCAGAATCAGTCAAATTCATAAATCATTTACCAGTTCATGAATCACTTTGCATGCTGTTTAGTATACATCACAGTTGCATCTCATTTAACTAATTGCATTTATATGTCTGCATAACTATGTCAGATTTAATATAAAGTGACATCATAATAAATATTTACTAAAGAGGGCTCTAAATGTCTTGAAGGGAAAATATATGCAGCAATTATGTCATCTGAGTATCTTTTAACCTAATAAATGCAAAAGTATCTTCAGATATGTCAATATTACATTATGTGTGCTCTGTACAACACGTTTTATTTAACAATAAAATATTTAATTGACACTTTCATGATTTTTCTCATCCATCATTGTCACATTAGCTCGAAACAGTTCAGATCAGATGCTTCCCTTAGCACCTAACCACTGATGAAGAGTCACTTTACATGTTAGTGATCCGTAAATCATGCGCTAGTCTGGTAATGCTAATACGGCATAGACCACACAGCTGACACAATTAGAACTGAAATATTATCAAGTACACCAAAACAAATGGATGCTGCAGTCATTCAATTAAGAGAAAACGCAGCAAAAATACTGAAAATATTCTTCTAAACATATTTTAAAACTAATCTGAAAATATGCATTAAAACCTGTTGCGTTATCGGATGACTTTGATTTCTCCAGCTATCCGATTAGTAAAAAGTAAGTTAAAGATAACTATTAATCCACTTTGAACAGGGTGTTCACATTTGTTCATTAAGCGGTTGAACTAATTCGCAGCCTTTGCAGATATTTGCAGGTATGGGAATTACCTACAGATGTGAGGTTAATGGATCTGGAATCCCAAGCTAGGTTCCCTACATGAGATGTTTAGTACTATATATGTGTACTATATATATATATATATATATATATATATATATGTATATATATATATATATATATACATATATATATATATATATATATATATATATATATATGTATATATATATATATATATATATATATGTATAGATGTTTATATGGGATAACCTCTGTAGGCTCAAAATCATGATCTACCATGGTAAAGTAACACCCTTTAGTAAGTACCTACTGGACACATACATCATTCATAGAAGAATTATTTAAGTATAAGTAATTTGCATTTCTTGTTATTTGTTGATATCATGCAATTTATTTATTTACGTTATGGTTAACAACACAGTGACATATAAATAAAAGGTGGTTGATTTTATCTCCAATGTTGTTCTAACTGCCTGTACCTTTAAATTATTTGCTATGTCAATGAGGTTACTTTTCAAACTTTGGACTACAATAACTTTTTTACATAGCCCCCATAGTATTCATCTTAACTACTACATATTGTAGGTTATTTGCCTTGTCCCTTGCTTTTTCCCCCAATTCCTAACTCTTTTGATATAAATCTTACTTATGGCTAGCATTATAGTGTTAAAACTAGAGTTATAAGCGTGCTCAATTCAAAATGTGGTAGATCAAATACTGAAAGCAACAAATGAACAATGACTTTATCCATTTACTGTTCATATTTAGTTACTTGGAGAAAAAAAAAAATAATATATATATATATATATATATATATATATATATATAAAGGATATAGCTTTGATACTGTATATCCTAGCTATCTGGGATAGTCCTGAAAGGTCTACTAATGTTTCACAGGTGGTTAACTGCAACAAGTCAAAGTCAAGAAATTTATAGAGAGATAATCTCTAACTACTATAAGAGATATTTCCGCTCTTTCATAAGTTATACGTTGTTCTTGCTATTTAGCCCAATGGTGCATCTGGCATGAGTTAATAATAGTTTATAATGCTCATGTCCTGCCATATTTTTATAATAAAAATCAAGCAACAGCCTTCTCTGTATTGTTTTTTTTTTCTATTATTTGAAAAATCTGATAATGAATTGCTAAAACCATTCATATTTATTTTAAACATAGTGAATGCCGAAAATTTACTAGGTCATCGATAATAATAAATCAAGGAATATTAATTTTGCAGATTATATTACATAAAGAAAAAGAAATACCTCTTCCTCAAAAAGTTTACACATAGAAATGTTAATTAAGCAGATTGTATTTACTTTAATTATATAAGTGAACAAAATACCCAGGCAAATGTGGGAAAAACTAACTGGTCATCAGAGACTATACAAACAACCTCTTTGCTTGCCTTATGGCTGGTCCTTCAATCAAATTTGCTCAATTAAGCTGTTACAGAAGAAAATATCCACATAAAAATGAGATGGGTCATTCTTGTAAAAACATGGACATATTGACTCTCTATAATAGAACATACAACACTAGCTGATATATCTTAAAGGGCATCTTAATGGACAAGAACAATCATGCAGGTTTAACAATACATATATATATATATTGCTTATTTTAATTTGTAAACCGGATTAGATTTTAATAACATGCCTTTCAATGAGTCCTCATGAAGAGCCAACCCAAGATGTTTGTTCTGGCCTGCTATTAAGGTGATAGAGGTTGCTATATCCTTAGATACAGTGAGCAAGGGTTCCTTCTCTAGAAAGCTTTTTACTCTCAAAGCCAATACAGTTCTCAGACCAGTGCAAACTATTCTAGCGCTAGTTTAACATCATGAACAACACAACATTTTTTGTTCTCTAGTAAATTCAGACTAGCATTTTTAACATGTTTTTTTAACAATTTCTACACTTGTATCATTACAGACAAAACACCCAAATCTTCATATTAGATTGATTTATTGTGAGGCAATTTAGTCTCTGCTATAAAGAACCCAGGTACATAATGATAGACAGTTGACATGACTCCACATAGGACTATCTTTTTGTGCTATTAGAGTCACTACCTAGTTTGACCTAGTTTAAAAAACTGAATAGCTTATACTCAATCTCGACTTATGAGTTTCTTATCTTTTTTCAGCTCGTGCAATTGTAGATGAAATACACATTTCGGATTTATGAGTATTCTCATTGTTTGTGTTGAGAATATATTTTTCTTCATTCCTTTAATGCATCCACGTGAGCTTTATCACAGGAGTGATTGTTAGCGTAAGGAGTCATTTTCTACAAAGGTTTGATGTCCTTATACGATAAACATATATCTCCTTTAACCCTGTATCCCTAATGAGCAGGCCAGTAGCAGTTTTAATATAGAAATGCACTATACATTGTCTAAAAGTTTTTTAGACATAAGGAGAATTTGGTCGCCCTGCCAGTGAGATACTCAGTATTCACTCTGTAAGTAGTGTACTTTTACAGTTTGGCTTTTATCATATGTAAATGAGCAATAACATTGTATCAACTAGTTCCGCTTAATATGTTAGTGTTAAACAATTCCACTATGAAGGTGCATTTCACGCCCTAGCGGATGATTGAAATTTGAAAGATGAAATTACAAACCATTACACCAATAATGTCCAAACATATTTTATGTTAAGACCTTGATTTCATTTTTACTTTCAACGAGTCTCAGTTCACGAATGTTAAAAAAAAAAAAAAAAAAAAAAAAGAATTCGCCATACCCTTCTTGTATTCATTTAACTGACGACATCCAGTTTAGTTTTAAATGCAGCGGTACCAACTCATAAAATTAATTCACATTTTGTTGGATTGTCAGAAATGAGCATTGTTCTGACCCCTGCGTGAACTCATCAACTGAAATGAAGTTGTTCAGTGAGCTGAAGAAGACAAAGCAGGGTTTCAAGAAATTAATCAACTACATCAGCCTTCGGTTTAGGCCTGAAAACGGCATACAGCATGTTGACCCTGAACAACTTTGGATCCCCTTCATAAATGAAAGCCATCATTCTTGGCAAGGAAGATACTAAATTATAGGCTTTTAAATTTAATTTTCAGCATACTTGTGTTTTCGATTAGTGTGCCATGTTTCATAAAGAAAGTAGTACCTTTTAAGTAGTAAATGCTTCCTCCCAGTTGCTCGGCCTTTGTTGTAATGGAAAGCTAACTTAAAGCTTTTGAAATGACACATGTGGCTATATTTTTCCCAAGTAACACCTTAAGCAACAATACCAAATTATTTTCTTCATACCAAAATCAATAACTAGCTTGAAAATAAAAGTAATCCCAGTGCCAGAGGCCACAGATTTTCCTGACAGGCTACTAAAACTATGTTTTAGAAGCCTGAAGCTCTGCCTGCTAATCATTCACTTTCCTTTTGCTACTTAGTTGTAGGATATCTCTGCGGGCTACTAAAATGTAAAGACGGTCTGACAAATTGTCTGCCGAGGAAACATTGTCCGTTTCCATCTTCATACAAGTTCCTTTTTCCAAACAGATAATGACAAGTTAGCACGGTGGCCTCTCTTTGTAAAATGTGCCATTTACAGGGCAAAAAGCCATTTGTATATTTTATTCAGAAGAGCTTTACTTAAATGCTGACAGCTTTTTCAAGTCTAAGACAAGGAGTGTTAACCACAACATGATCTGAACAGACAATTCCATGTTTAAAGTAGGACAAGGCAAGCCATTTTATTTGTTTGTATGAAACAACTTGTAAAAGTGCTGTAACCGGTTTGTTGACTTTCATTATTTCAAAGTCCTGGTTAATTCATTTCCTCTGTATTATCTGTATCTCTGTATTAAATATATACACACACACTATATGGAAAAACGTATTGGTACACCTGACCATTACACCCACAGGGACTTTTATAGCATTACATTTTAAATACAGAGACAGATAATATGTAGTTGATACCCCTTTGCAGCTACAACAGTTTCCTCTCTGGTGGGAAGGTCAGGCACTGAGGTTGGACAAGAAGGCCTGGCTCGTAATCTCCATTCCGGTTCATCCCAAAGGTGTTTGATGGGGTCAAGATCAGGGCTCTGTGCGGGCCAGTCAAGTTCTTCCACATCAAACTCATTCAACCATGTTTTTATGGACCTTGCTTTGTGCACTGGGGCTCAGTCATGCTAGAATAGAAAAGGGCCTTCCCCAAACTGTTCCCACAAAGTTCAAAGCATTGTCCAAAATATCTTGGTATGCTGATATATTTTGTCCATATAGTGTGTGTATATATATATATATATATATATATATATATATATATATACATTGGGGCAAAGTTGATGTGGCCACCATGGGCTCCCTTTGGCTGATCTTTACATGTAGGCTTTAAGTAAACCATATGGCTAACTTTTTTGAAAATGTCAGTACTTGGTTTCCCCTATAAAACATTCTCCTGTGGATGAAACCTTAATTTCAATGGCTTGCTTTTTGTTGGTTATTTATACCTTATCTTTGGATGTGAGGCTAAGTTTTGCAATATTGCCAACTCTGATATTTAGTGAATCACCCTCGGTATCTAAGATCATAACAACAACGTGTGTTATTAGGGGGCTGATCACCTTCCCATATGCTAACTTTAGTTGTCATCTGTGATGACATGATTGCTGTGATAGAAGCTGATATGCCCTGGTGGTTTGTTCAGGAATGACAAAAAAGGTCAGGAAATGTGAGTGAATAATTATGCAAATTAGCTCAAACACATGGGGTTTCTCCATTCTATATATTCCTTTCTAGAAAATCTTTTTAAGGCATGTGTACCTAGTAATGTCTTCAAATCTTCAAATAAGAAAGATTTATTTATGCAAGAGTTGTATTATATGCTGTGTGATAATTATGCAGAAATATTTAATAATCAATACATTGTGGGAGACATTGATACACTAATGACACACACAGTGCCAGAAATGTTTCATTGTTAAGTCAGCCTCAGCATTGTCCACTTAAGATGTTTCACATGTTGAACTATTTCAACTTTCGCACTCCTAACAACCAACACTTGACGTTTATTTATTTATTTTTTAAATGTCAGTTTTGTGTTTTAGAAAAAAAAAATCACTTGTGCAGTTTTTTATCTGGTAATATTGCATATAAATGTTTTTCTTTTTTTTTTAATAAAATTTCTCTAATGTGTTTTTGATAAAAAAAGAAAGGAAAGTTGTGTCCTTTGATCATGTTTTTAATATCTTGTGTTATTTTTGGAGATGTGTTGTTTGGCTAACAGCACTGGTTTTTGTACGTTTCTTTCCCCATATAAAATCTTTATTGTTGTTCTAATCACTTTGGGATGTGATCCTTTAGTGTAGTATAACTTCAAACATATAAAAAAATTCAGATTTACTTATACACATTTAATTCCAGAGAATACATGCACACTGGGAGGAGGGATTTATGGGTGACCTTTCCATCTGGACTGGTAAAGGTTTCCTGTTGTAACTTGGTTATTTAGGTAGGTCCTACAAAATTCGGAATAAATACATAATTGTCTCCCTTGTGCAGAATAAGCCCATACATACAGTCCTTAGCTTTGTCCAATCCAGACAAATACATTGATTTCTGGTCACCGTTTTCCATACAGCATGCATTGATCATCAAGGAGTGTAGTTTAGAGTAGTTGGAATAAAAGGAACCTGAAGGGGCAATGCTTAAAATTGAATTGAATGTCCCTCAACCAGCGTTAATGTGTAAAAAATGCTTAGAACGCTTTGATTACATTGTCTTATCTAGGGCATCTAGAACATGTTTGGCTGTTAGTTGTGGTAGATGTATGAATACGAACAAAGGTTGCCGTTTATATGGGAACATGAGGATGATGCATGAGGTAATGTCTTTGGCCTGAACAACCATTTTTCTTTTTGCTTTTAACGAGGACCGCTATAAACGTTTCTGTAAAATGTATTGGAATTTTCTCTTCCGTGGAGAAACCTTTAGAATTGTGGCACATGGATAAGGCATTCGTTTAGAGACGAGGTCTAATGCAGGGAGTTGGAGGCTAGTTATCCAAGGTTTAGTTTTATTTTTGTGATTTTAATGATTTATTTTTTAGAGAAAATATTACGATGAGAAACCATCCCAAATATTTATCTTTAGGCAAAAGGGCCCAACTCCTTATCCTCATTGCTCTCAAACCTTCAGACAACCCCCTTGGGATTGATGCTCAAGTTCTGTCTTTTTCAACACTTATCTTAACCAAAAGATGAATTAGTGTGTTTCAACTTTCAATTCTCTAAGCTTCTGATTCCATGATCATTACTGCTATGACATGTGCCATCACTTCAGCTGGTCTATGTCATGTGCATAGTTTGAGGCATTGGTTGTTTTTGTTGTAGGTGGAGTGTTTCAAGGCATGATGTCAGTTGCTCATCTATTACTTGAACTTTCTCTTTGTAAGTCCAGCTGGTGATCTTATTTGTCAGTTCCTATTGAAAACATTTCAGTGGTTTGCCAAAAAACTGATATGCTATTGTTAGCATATTCTAAGGTGCCAAAGGTCATACTCACTTGTTTGACACCAGACATGCCATTTAGTTTGCTGCGTTAAGGAAACTAACGTTTTTGAGACTCATTTATATCACACTGTATTTGCATTATTAGTCTACATTGTGTTGTGAAATTGGTGACAATTCATTAAACCAATGTAAATGGCATTTTACTTGGGTGATTTTGTTTCATGTTACATGTACAGAGGGTTAATATTTTCTGGGTGAACTGAAACAAATAATAAATGTGAGGCAACCTTACAGTTGGTGCACACGTCCAGACAAATAGGCAATACAAATCGGTTGCCAAAATCAATCCTGAGATCTGGATCTGATTAAATCACTCCAAAGCTGGACCTGTATACTTTAACATCTTAGGTAAAAGAAACATAGTAGCTTCACATCTTTGAAGACAATGTATCTCGTGTAACACCTAATCATGAATTAATAACGACCTAATTATTGGTGTTCTTCACCAGGGCCTAATTTTAGGTTGGAATCTGCTCTGGCATTTTAAGATCAGCCTCTTGCCATCTGCATACAGCTACACACTATGCTCTTACACGTTTGTAGCATATAGTAAGTGTTTCTAGCCAGTGGTCACACAATAAAGGATGGAAATTCCTGCACTAGTCGCCATACAGGTATGTGGCATTAACCCAGTTTGCCCAATGACCACTCTTGGCCTGTTTTGCAAACTAAACTAGAAAGCATTTGTGTCCACTATGTTTGTAACATTTTCGATAAATTAGCATTTTATTGCCTTGTGATTGCAAGGTTAATATTTAGACATGTAATATACTCAATAGATTCAAGACTATTCATCTGAGAGATTACAAATTAATGTTAGGACTTTTCTTGAAATGTGTGAAAAACACCAAATTTAAAGGTGCTACATATGATCCTAGAATGACATGCTTTAATTAAGACTGAGAAACAGCAAATTAAGTGATTAGGCTCAGGCTCATTAGAAAGCATGTCCAACTTGGAAGCCAAACATGCAAATTATTTTATGCAAAGTTTCATCTACAGAGGAAGATTGTGAAATATTTGGAGTCAAATTTAACAGGTGCTACTATAAAAATGAACATCTACATTGGAAATCTTTCTCTATAAGAAAGTATACAGAAACTATTATGGCTACAATTCTATAACGTGCATATTTATTTGTTGATGTGGAAAAACAAAAGAGGGATCTCCTTAAACCCTGTTTTATGCCACTGAATTTACATGTTAATAATTTATTGAGAAGAGACTCAGTTCAGCGGTCAAATATCCTTTAGGAAGTGAATCGTTAATGGTGAAGTGTTAACTTGGATATCCATCGGGGTCTATTAACCACAGGACAAAATGACCTCTATGCAGCATTAAAAATTGATACCCTATATATTTTTGCATTTGCTACAAAACTCCCTTGGCTACACAAGAATAACTTAACAAACCTGCTGCAGATTCCTCCAACTACCTATGTTAAAATACCCTGGTATGACCATTTTTCATATGAATTCTTATCAGATACAAGCCCCACAAATTCTACCCCCATTACCTACAAAACATCCCCAATAAAATAAGTTTCTTAAAAATATTACAATTTAACCTCCTCACCTTTGGTGTCTGTAGGTCTAAATTGTTATGTGATGCACTACTTATTATGTCCTGGTTACCCATTGTACAGCGCTGTGGAATAAACACTATATGAACTGTTATTTCCATATAGCTTTAAAGCAAATAATTGTCTGACCTTTAGACCATCTCATTTGTTAGAAAACTGGGAGTTAATATCACAAACCTCATAAGTTATTTTTTACCCTTATGCGAAGGGGCATAATGTGAGTTTAGTTCTCCGCAAAGAAATATGTACTTCAGTTTTTGTTAAGTTAAGGAAATACCAAAATTTCTATTTTTTGGGACTGAGTTAATTGGAAATACGTTCTTTATGCTACAACATGCTTCATTGCTAGGGATCTGATTAAAGATTATATGAGTTGGAACTTTGAATCACTGGACTGCTACATGTTGGTACTGTCTGCTTCTACCAGAATGATATTTATTGCATATAAACATACCTTTTGGCTAAAATGTATTAATATTAGCACATGATGCACATGTGAGAAACTTAAATTTGGGATGTACCCATATCTAAAATATACTAAAAGTAAAGTGGTATCCAAAATAGTTAAAAAAACTCATTAGGATGCCTGATAAATTGACAGGTGCTACATTTAGAACACTGGTGCAGTGACATCTGGTGGCAGAGGCATGGATATGTTAGTGTTATTATTGCTAAATATAATCTAATAGATGACAAAAAGTAGAATGGTCAGATATGTTATACATTCAGTGATTACTAACCACATGAATACAGCTTTTTTTACCGAAAAGAGAACAGAAATATCATTAACTATCTGGTAACCTGTACTTGTACATTTATATAGTCAATATATGGGAGTATAGCAATAATTACCAAAAATAGGACAACCGCGCAACTTTGAAAAAGTATCACCATCAGGGGCATTTTTAAGTTCCAAAAAAGATCAGAAGCTACAGCCTAATAGTAACTGTGCAGGTCACCAAAATGTTTACCTATCTTTTCTGTTATTCCTTTTTGTATATATGCATGTGATAGTACATACTATTTAATAATTATTACATTCATATTTTGCACGTCAAAATGATGGTAGCTAAAAATAAAAGCAGAAGAAATATTTCCTAAGTCCCATATACATTTACCCGGCTGCTTTTCAACATACTGGTTTTGCTTGTGGCTTCCCACATTCTGTCAAAGCATTGCCACTTGTATTATAGGCAGACTCCAGGAGTAGCCACCGATGTGACCTATGCAATGACCAATGCAGCTGGAAGGGGGGCCAGGTGAAATATGCCACCAAAAACAGACTGTTGTCCTTAGCTTCCCTATATGGTAGGGCCTGCACTCACACATTCACTCTAACATTATAGACTTGTAGATACACACATACAAAAACACACTCTCCCTCTACACCTCTCCCTCTATATTCTCCTCTGACATACACATGCTAACACACTAATGTACACACACTTTACCATCATATGCTGATTGATGCACTCAAACTTACACCATACAGATAAATGGAATAATCTCCCTTCAGAAACGGTAGAGGCTAATACAGTGTGATAATTTAAACATGTACATAAAGCTATTTTAGGATTCTAAGGCCAAGGACTTATTATGGTCTGAGTCTCTACATTAGGAAAATGAGCAGACTCATGAGACAAAATTCTAACACTAATCACACAGTTTCTAATACCATAAACTTACACACATATACTGTACATACATATAAATATACGCAGTGCATACATACCCCCATGTAGGGACCTAAATACCTCTGTCTCTCTATGTTACCTTTCCCGGTGTGCAGGATGATACTGCAACTTTAGAGAGAGCAGCAGTGTGCAGCCACAACGTGTCATATGTACATCATTTAGCAGCTACTAGTCTTAAAGTGCCAGAGCCTCTTAGTCTTCCTTAGTCTGGCCCTGTTAAGGATGATGGAAGTTGTCCCCAGCCGCTGGAATGCAAGTTCTCAGCTTAATAGTATAGGTTCATGAAGAGTATTCCTGTCTCTTTGCTGAGTTTTCAGACCTACCTCAGCTGGAGTCAGTTAGTCAAGTCAGAGGATAGCAAAGAAATATGGATAACAAGTATCTGTATGATGACAACTGTTTGGCTGGTTTGATGGACCAAAGCTTTCTAGAGTACTTGAAGCAAATAATCAAAAGACACAAAGGCATAAATATTGGGGATTCTGTCACCATACATGGCCATATATTGCTCAGCCCGCTACTACGTCAAAGTACTTCAATTTTGGCAAGTCCTATCTAATTTTACATGGCTAAATTACTTACCAAGGGACTGTATCAACGGGACTGCACTGCATTTTAACCCACTGAGACTTTCAAGCAATTTAAAGCTTTCCCTGGACACCATTAATGAGGCACCTGTGTGGCAGGTCGGATGCTCAACAGAAAAATATACAGATATTCGAGCATACCCTAAAGGCTTGTGAAAATAATAATAGTAATAATAATAATAATCCCCAACAAATTTGTCTTAGATAGGTGTTTCTACATTTTTGCTCTGTTTTGTGTACTTATTGGTCATTATTAAATTAGAAGCAACCAGAGAATTTGAATGGATACGACTTTTATGCTCTTTACTGTATATTGTTAAAATATTCAAAAGTACCTTCTCGGCTAGCCTGCTCAGTAAAAGACTAAGGATCAGTGTTCCTTGGCCCTTCTCAAAATAATAATGGTGACCCCTATTATCTATTAATAAACCAGGGGTAAACTATTATCCCTGGTTTTATTTAATGGATTCATGATTCCAGAAGAAGTTTCACAGATTGTTTTGAAATCTAATCCTCAAACACAGATGTCCATTATCCACAATACTAGATAATTTTTAGATGTAATCAAAAACATAGATTTAACTGTGATATGCTAACACCCTCATCAGATAAATACTTGTGTGCCATAATTGTTTTCCATGATGATAGTAAAAAAATCTGATCAGAGAGAACTAGGTCAAGTGAAGACAAAATGTGTCAGAGAGGCATATCCCAGAAGGCACCATTCATCATCACGTTACACAGATGGCAAATTATTATCAACAGTCAAACTTCTGAGGCACCTGTAGGGTCAGAGTAAATAAGGCTCTACCATCTGATTTTCTCATGATTAAATATGATATATATATATATATATATATATATATATATATATATATATATATATATATATTTATAATTATGTGGGTGTGTCTCAATTTTTAAAACCCTTTTATAGATAGGGCACATGGGCAGGGATCCAAGGTGTAACAATTGCTCCACAAACAATTATCAGTGTTACGTGTCCCTATTGCATATACCCCAACATTTCAGGACAACTGAGTTAGGGGAATTGGCAAGAAGAAGGGACCTCCTGGAAGTAGGCAGGGCCTGAGGCATTACCGAGTCTCCTGCCTTACAGTCGCAAGGTAGCCATGTGTGAGCTCCAATGGAGCAGACCTCCATTGATCTTACAGCATCCTAGACCAGTCAGGAGAGATCAGAGGATCTTCCCAAGTAGCCCTAGTAGCCTAGGGTTGCGCTAAGGTAACGGAGGTAGTGGGTAGCAGGGTGGAAGCATTATGGCAGCTGACACGGAGTGTGCGAGATGCAAGAAATAGCTCCTCAAGGTAAGAGAAAGAGGGAAGGATAGGTAGGGAGAGCTGTGTGAGCATCTCTCTCTCTCTCTCTCTCTCTCTATATATATATATATACATATATTTATATATATATTGAAATCAAGTATTTTCAACAAAAGCTTTTGTGATGCGATAAAGCCGAAGCTCACAGTGATCAGGAGAGCTCATTGTGACAAAGACATCAAAGGCAAGGATTCTATATGAATTTCTCAGATTCACAACATTGGTTATAATCTCTTTATCTAAAGAAAGAAAAATTAGCAGTTAGACACTTTTGTTATTTAACTGACCTTTCCCAGAATTGTTTTTAGACTAAAATTTCAACATACCAAACCTGTAACTGTTTTGACTGGAGATTTTTGCCTGTATGGATTAAGTTAATGTTGTTATCTTTGGCTGTAATGGCTTTAGAGCTTGCTGTTGCCTGCCCGCAAATACAACACTAAATTACTTTACAGTAAGACACGATGATCTGCTAAGTCTCTTCATAGGTTATTTAGCCAGACTTAATGTAAAATTATAACATTGGGGGGTGCATTCTAACTGGCTAAAATTATGGCTAATATTTTCAGAACAATTTTGATAGACCAACACCATGAATACGTTTTCACAAAATGGTGGCTAAACAGGATGCAAATAGTTTTCATCATAAAGATTAAACATTTTCAAATAAGAGAAAGATAGGAAAATGTGTATATTCCGTCATGCATTCTATTTAAGTGATAGATGCATGTGGGTTAAGATAGGACATTTTAATTTTTACTTGACTTTTTTAAATGAGATTATTTAAAATTGGAATACAGAACAACACATTATTATTCTACTATAGTATTTATTTCCTACAAAAATTGTCTTTATTACATTGCTGATATAACATTTAATATTGTGTATTATAGCTGTGAATTTAAGTTGTGTTGTGAATGTGGGTTGTAGAACCCTTGAGGTGACCACCCTGCATCCTAAATCCTGGACAGCTTTACACTCATGTGCTTGTGATTCTGGTATGTATCAACTGCCACAATCAAGTCATAAATAAACTAAACTCTCATTGGTATGCAAAGTAGGAATCAAAAACCCTATCTCTTCCATGTTGCTTATTTCTATTACTCCACCAATACATTACCAATAACTTCTAGACCTTTCTGTTTCTGTGCCAGATCAAATCATGACTTCTAAGTCTTCTAGACATGGCCTGGCCAACTTGATGTCACCACTTAAAGAAGACAATGAGTCCATAAACACTTCTTGATGCTGTCTCATTCTCCCCATAGCCACCATGAATACAAGACTTCAATCATCAATTGGAACTAGCAGGAAACACAGCTCCTTAAGAACCTTGATCCTGACAAGGACAGCACTGCAACTTACCCCAATAACAAGACAGAACTCATGTTGAGGTAAAACAGGAACTGACTTTATTGGCAACAGCACAGATATTTATACACACAACATAATTGGATCAGGAGTATAATCCCATCAACTACCAGACAGCCCGGCGCCTCCATACAGTTCTATGGCCAGCAATACCCGCCCGACAAACAGTCACTATTTTGGGATGATCCCAAGGGAGTAGCATCCATCCTGGGGTACCAATTGAGAGCTCAGGGTCCGAGGATTTATGTTCCAAAAAGCAACTTGATCTGGTGTCAGGACCCTGAGCGACAGCGTCGGAAATGTCTCTTTGGAATAGTCTGCGCAGTAGCCGGGTTCGATAGCCCTGGCTGGGTAAACCCCAGTCCTAAAGATGAGTGACAAAAGCAGGGTTCCCAAATGAACTCTTTCTCAGTGAATCACCTCAGAGCATTGCCCATAACAAGAGTGTAATCCCAAAAGAGCGGGTGTCCAAAGTAATGCAGTTCCAATTGTCGACGGGCATCGCTGAATGGCTGGTTCATCCCTAACTATGGCACTTTTACCTCTTGTGTAATACTACCTAATTCCCCCTAGATTGTAAATTCATTTGAGCAGGGCCCTCCCTACCCGACCAAAGTCAAATTGTTATTATATAATACTTTTTATGTCCTGTTTACCCATTGCACAGCATTGAGGGAATATGATGGCTCTATATAAAGCGTTTTATGTTGAGCGTGTTTATGATAGAAACAACAACAACAATAATAATAATAATAATAAATAACCTGTATAATGCTTTTTAACTATTATATTACAACAAATGCTTAATATTAAGAACCACAGATTACTTAAAGATGCATCATATCACTACCCATAACTTCAACAGGACAAAAGGACCACAAGTTGCACTCCTCAGCCACCCGTTGGCGATGCCTCTCCTCCTTCTTGAGTCTCCAGCAAAAATTGACATCCACCCGGGCAGCAAACTCTGACCCAATCTGATGTCAGGGGAATTTTTCATGTTGCTTGTCCCAGGCCCCAAAATCACTAGTTAAAATTCTGCTTCCAAGTTACCAACCATCTTGCCATCTGTCAAGTTGCTAGAAATGGACAACAGAACGTGTCTACAGTTTGTCTGCAGTTGTACTCATACGTTCTTGAATTTATTTCTTGTAGTTAACAGTCTTACGCACATTCACTTGAATGGAGAATTATAATGAAATCTGTCTCCCGTGGATACCTATTAAGTACTTATTTAACAGTAATAATAACAAGTAATTTGAAAATCCCATTGCTGATAAATCTTGATCATGCCTCGCTGACTGCTTATTAATTAAGCCAGCAGTGAATGTGCTCCTGACATGCAGTAGGAACTTATAGATTTATAGTGACAGTTATTATCTGTGATTTTCTAGGGATATATGACTCACATCCTAACAAGATTATGTGCATAGTTTTATGTAGCTTGGTTAGTATCAATATCCTCAGCAACTTGACAAATATTGTAGATCACTGAATTTTCATTATACCATAGATAAAGCATATGTTTTTGCTAAACATGCTTCTCGAAGATGTTCTACTCTTCACTTCTGATCTCTAAGTTTATTACCCATTAAAATAGTAAATTTTGGTCTGCAACTAAGCATGACTGCAATTTTGCATAAATATCAATTTCCATCTAGGAATCTTCACATATTGCTATTACACCAAGAAATTTAATCCTATGGATTGTACACTCTAGTTCATATTTCATTAATTTGAGAAAAGTTGTTATTTGCTGTATCTCAATAAACATTACTCTCTTACCCTCTCTGGTCAGTTACATATAAACATATTAGATATAGTCTAATATAGTAAACTACATTAACCTTACAATTTGCGTTCTCCTGATATTTTGTTAAATGGTGGGGCCATATATAAATAATACCTCACATATATAAAGCTTTACATGTATAAATGAATTGATATGACCACTCTTTGCCTTCAAAACAGTTTTAATTCTTCTAGGTACACAATTGTTCTAAGTCATGGATTTTGTAAGCATGTAGTTAGGTATATGATTAAACAATTATACCAAATAGGTACCAATGATGATCAGTTTAATATGTAAGTTGAAACATACACATTAGCAAAAACATCTATGTAGGGGGAATAAAACTGGGTGAGGAAGAGCCAAACTGACTAACAAGGTGAAGTTGCTGAAGGAGGATTTCAAAGCAGACAGGGGTGTTCAGATATTCTGTTCAAGCTTGTTTGAAGAAGCACAAAGAAACAGCCAATGATGAGGACTTGAGTGTTCAGCCAAGGTAACTTAATTACAGTAGAAGAAGGACACATCATGCTTACTTCCCCTTGCAACCGGAAGGTGTCCAGCAGTGCCATCAGCTCAGCATTGATAAAAAAAAACCGTGGGACCCTTGTACACTCATCTACTGTTCAGAGAAGAAATATTTGGCTGTAGCAGAAGGCAGTTTGTACACCGAAGGTCTGGAGAGCAGTAAAAGAATGAACAAAGGCAGCAATGAAACATGGTTGAGGTTCCTACAAAAGTAAGGGATTTGGTCAGAATTAATGGTCTCCTCAGTGCTCAAAAGAACAGGCAGATACAAACATAAAAAAAGCCAGTCATCAAGAACTATCTTCAGAGTAAATAACAACAAGTCCTGGAAGTTATGGTACGGCCCCCACATAGAGAGAGACAACTGAGGCTGTATAGTAGGATTGTGGTTAGTTTTCCACAATGTTTGGAACAACCTATCTGCTGAGTAACAAACTGTGTGCAAGTGTACCTAGAAGAATTGATGTTGTTTTGAAGGCAAAGGGTGTTCACAAATATTGATTTGATTTAGAATGTATTTTGTTCATTCACTTTGATTTTGTTAAGTGATAAAAACAAAATATTAACATGTATCTGTTTGAAAGTATTTCGTCACACATGTATAAAACCTTTGCGCACTACGGTAAATATTAATATATATCTTTCAGTTAAATGAAAGAAAGCTTTAGAGTTTCAAGTTGGACAAATAGAAGCCAGATTCAAGAATCTCAATCTAAATCAGAGGCTATCCTATCTGGTCTTCCTATAGTAGCATATGGGAAAAAGTAGGCACATTGTTAATACATCTTCTAGCACTGTTTTTCTTGATATTCTAATACATATGGCTTGATAAATATACTTCTGGTGACATGAATGCTGCATTATTGTTAAATTCCAAATGGTATTCAAATGGGAGTATGCATTCATCATACGTGACTGGTGCAAATCAATCTTGCACATTATAAATAAGACATATCCACATATTTTGAGAAATACTAATGCATTTAATGTTATCAGTAATTATACAGCTTTCAACACACATTGTCTTCCCTTTTGCCCCCTCCCCATTTGTTTATACTATTATAAAAGTTTAATAATCTCCAATTTTCTGTTCACTACACAGTACACTGTTTAACAACAGTTGATGTTTTATTTATATGATAAATACATTGTCAGTGTAGGATAAAAAAGCAGTGCATTTTGTTCTTGGCAATGTTTCTCTTTTATCGCACAAATAATTCATTGCTTTTCCTTCCAGATGAGATCCATTGCTGACCTTTGCAGGTATGATGTATATTGTTTAAATTTACTATATTTAATGTTTACAAAATTAGTCTTGTCATCGTGTTCAACATGTGTTTCCTTTTCCTGTTCACTGCTGAGTTTTTACTCTTACATATTGCCTTTAGTATTGTTTTGTTTTATTATTTATTTAAACAATACTCTAAAAGAAAAGTGTTTTTGTGAAGCTGCAATATGTTTTAAAATAACCCACAAGAGATAGTATATATATAATGAGCATTTAAAAAAAAATATTGAGAAACACATTAACCAGTTGTATGTAAGTGCTATCACATCCATGTAATGCATTCATTTCCTGATCTGAAACTGGAATTAGACTCAATACCTTTCGAGTTGTGCACTCTTTGCGTTGACACAATTAATACATCATGAACAGGGCTGGTGCAGGGATTTTTGCCACCGTAGGCAAAACATAATTTTGCTGCCCCTGGCCCCACCCCCACAAGCCCCTCCCCTTCAGCCACTTACTGAATGACCGCGGCTGCAGCCTGCACTGTCTGCGCGGCTGCCTGCCTCCCATCAAGTGACCGCGGGCGCCTACTTTGCCTATAGGTGGCGCCGGCCCTGATCATGAATTGTTTTTGATCTAATTTTGTTGTTTCTATAATGTGGTCATCTGTATATATGTATTTATGC
Source organism: Spea bombifrons (assembly GCF_027358695.1). Taxonomy (NCBI): domain Eukaryota; kingdom Metazoa; phylum Chordata; class Amphibia; order Anura; family Pelobatidae; genus Spea; species Spea bombifrons. The sequence goes on from NC_071091.1 coordinate 60,965,009, forward strand.
AGAAATGATCAATAGAATTTTTTAGAAAGTGAGTTTTTTCAGTTTTTAATTATATTTCTTGCATTAAAAACAAAATTAAAATGCTTAACTTCAAGTGTAATTTAACATACACATGCCCATAAAGCTGTTATGGATCCACACTAATATATTGCCCCAAATGGAACCAATATTATACTACCTACTGGGGCAATAGTAACAGGTGTGTTGAGCTAAAAAAAAAATGTTAGCACTTTTACCTAATGTATTTTTGCTAAATGTAGTATAGAAAAAACTACATTTTAAGATACGCCTTTACATAAGTGGCGATTTATGATCTTCCTACGTGCTATACTGATTCTACCACTGCTAGAATAGAAACTTTATCTCACCCCATGTATTTTCTAAAAAAAAGGGCTAAGAGCTACCCCCAAAGGGGCTGTTGCAGTCACATTAAGCAGTAACAGTGAAAAATACAGTCTTTTTTCCTGCCACGCATGAGATGGATTCTGTGCTTTGTGTAATAGGAGCGCTAACTTCTCTTTTATTATTTTGGTTTTAGAATTCATTGCTGAAAAGCCATTCAGAGTATGTTATACAAAGAAGTGTATTAGTTTTTTTATTTAAATACTTACGCGCCATCTATAAAAGGTTATTTTACTCAAAAACAGAACAAAGCAGATTAGGGTATTAAGCTAAACATTAAAGTATTTTATTTACTTATTTGTAGTTTCCCTTTAATGGTCCTATGCTCTGGCAGAGATAAATAAAGAACTTGGCCTGTAATTGGTTCATAAGCCCCAGATTTGAGTGTCGGAGGCATACAAAACTCCAAGCGGTACATGGCACATTTCCAGAAGATACCCTACTATCCCTTCAAAAGCCCTGCATATTATTCAGTGTTTATTTAAGTGGCTCCTTTATAGCAAAGTAGCTACAGTTACACAAACCAGGCTTCATTTTGCATCACTGAACTCAGAATAAAGACTTGCGACCAAATGTAATAACATCTGAAGAGAGACTGAAGGTATGAGTTTTATCAGCGGCAACAATGTCGGCAGCTTCAGTGCATTCAATATTAAATCCTGGCAAAGTAGCAAAAAAAAAAAAAAAATAGAGTGAAAACTGTTGTTAATATGCTAATCTATATGCAAATTGCAATTTTCACCAAATTAAAGTGCATTTTTTCATTAAGCAAGCCGAAATATGTATCCAGTATTTAAATGCTTGCTTTGAATACATGTGATTTTAAGAGACCGGCTGTATAGATCAGTCAGACTATGTATAACATTAAAACACCAACCTTTAGTCCCAATTATCATCTAATTTTCAGTATATTAATACTCCTGTTTATAGATTCGTCATTGACGGGGACATTCAAAAGAAAGTTGTTGTAAATACGTAGGAAATTTGAATTTGAGTGTTCTTTAGCATACCTTTGAATAAGTCTACATGCTATTTTAACTGTTAAAAGTCGCTTAAGTGTAACTGTTCATGTACATATTTAGACCATACATGTCTATTAATCTCACCTAGACTTACATACTATATGAGGCTGTGTATAAAAATATATTGTTACCTTCCAATAAAAATAATATTTATTTTAAGCACGGTAATACGCATAGTATAATTGACTTGTGCATATGGATCAAAAACGATTTGGTGATTTTTTATTTTGATTTTGGTCAATTTGTTTTCGGACAAAAATCTCAAATTTCTACCCTTTTGGTTCAGAAAAAAATCAAAGGGTTCTTTTCATTCAGAAACAAAATGTGTTGTCATTCAGTCTCACTCACTCTGCCTCATTTACTCTCACTCACTCTCTCTCAATACCTCCCTACCTACTCCCACAACTATTTCTGCGTCTCTATTTTCTTCTCCACAGTGCCGCTTCTCTGTCTTCTTCTCCGCAGATCCACTTCTACTTCTCTGCTGCTGCGCTTCTCCTACTTCTGCAATAGGCAATGCCTCCGCACACACACCATGGTGACAACCTCTCCCCATTTCTCCAATTGGGGGAGAAATTGTCCCTGTGGTGTGTACAGAGGCTTCGCCCTGTTGCAGAAGTACTTGGTGTAAAGAGTCCAGATGGATCATCAGAGAAGGGGGAGAGGACATGCAGAGGAGACATAGAATTGGTTGTCAGACAAGGTTGGGAGAGTGTGTGAGTGAGAGAGCGTAAAAGAAAGTGATAAAAAGAAAGTCTTTTGTTTGTTTTGTTGGGGCCTCCTCCTCATTTTTTTCATACAAATGAACGACTGTAAAAAAATGTCTTCAAATGAAAACTCTTATAAATCTGAATGCACAAGTCCATTATATAGAACAATACTTCAAAATTATGATATACAGTACATTACCAATTTCTGAAGTCATCTATCTTTATCTGCTTCTAAGTGACAAATGAGGCAAAAGTGGTTCCCCACCTTAAATCTAATCTAAAGGTTCCAAAACAGAAAGGCTGGTCTTGTGGAGTTCTCCTTGTGGAGGTTGTATTTGGTCAAGACAAAAAAAAAAACCAAGAAGAACGTATACACACATATATATATATATATATATATAGAGAGAGAGAGAGAGAGAGAGAGAGAGAGAGAGAGAGAGAACTTCTGTGGGGTCCTGCATTTCTCTGATGTCCCATTCAAGGTGAATAGTAGAAATATGGGACTGAGCGTGGTGCTTTCTGTGGTTTTCTTGCTATAAAAAAGACTGGAGAACGTGATCAATAACTGCTAGGAAAATATGAAGATGTATAACCTAGCAAACAACCTGCTGCATTGTTTATGTGATAATCCGCACATAATCTCCATGAAAAACAGTGAGGACCACATTCTGGCATTGCTTATAGAGCAGCAGCTGCAACAAGCAGAAGAGAGGAGGGCTCTAAAAACAACAGAGGACTCTGTACACCATGAGGACTCTGCATGCACTAAACTGCACAAGAGTTGCCTACTTCAAGGTTATATTTCATTATGCTTTACAAAGAGAATACAATAATTACTTTATTTTTGAAGTAACATCTATTATATTGGCATAAGAGTTTAGAGGCTTCTTGGGAACTCATTGATGACTTAGTCCATGCATTTTCAGATTGGTTTGAAATTGAAGACGTACATCATAAAAAACGCATAAATGGCACCCCTCACCCTTAGCCACAATTTGTCCACATATGCATTTGATTCCAGGCTAGCCATCTGTATGAAAGAATCCCTGGAAATCACTTTGCACCAACCTTCCAGCACAGATGACCATCGAATTTGGATAAATTGTGCTTGACGTTCCTGGGGACATCTTATTTCTATTTAATGAGATAGCTAGATGGATAAACATATATCATCCAGATTTTCAGCACTACATTGTATAAGTCTTATAAGTCAATAAGAAGTTGCAATGTCTCTGCAATGTCCAGTTTTTGTGTATTGCACTGGATTTATATGTACATCTTAAATTACTTTGTTCCCCCTGTTTTAATTAATGAGCTGAAACCAGCAGTGTATTTACCTTTGTTGCTACCCTAAGCCTGATTCAGGACAGCACCCTAGCAGCTCACCCCATCTTCACCACATTGCACCAGGATATGACTTCATATCCCAGTGCTCCATGTCTTAAAGGAGACATCGGCCGATTGAGGAGCAGCACACTTGAAGGCTTGATCACCCAAGAGGGCAATCTACCTAGTGGTGTTGCATCAGGGAGACAGTAGCCCCATTGGATATGTTGCCTAGGATACATCTCTCTCTCTCTCTCTCTCTCTCTCTCTCACCAAAGGCATTCTGTCTATTCCCACTCCATATGAAACCACTCTCTCCGAAGAGGAAGAGCTCTTGGTAGCTTGCCTTGGTCCCAGTTATGTGTATCAGTCTACACAGGAGCACTGATCTTGTTGGGCTCTACCTACACATAACATTACACTCATTATTAAAAAAGTTAACAGAAAACAAAGTCAATAAATCAGTCTCACACATTCTCCATCCCCCTTATCTTCAACCTTTTTGACCCTCTGGCTCATTTAACCAAAACTTTAAATACTCTGAAAAGAAATTGACAACTCATCCAAAATATTCCAAGCGAGCAGGCAGATATATGTGCATGGCGCATAACACATATTCCTATTTGTATGCAGACGGTATGCCAATTCTTGTACATAAAGAAAAGGTAGCAAAGAATCAATGGATGGTTTAAAAAGTTTACCCCTTACTGTCAGTGTTAAACATCAATAATACAGAATAATACGCCTTCCATACCGCAAGTCAGAATGGCTTTGGGCAAGATGATTTTTAATTAGCCTATTTGATGTTTGACACCATTCTGGTAAAACGCATTAATGGTATGGGGAACTGCACAGTAACGGATCAGTTAGAAGAAAATTAATAGTCTGGAACCATGAGAATCTGACTGAATCTGAATATTGATGATCACACTTTCCGAGTCTCTCTGGAATTCTGGGTGTGAGGTGTTGATCATTGCTGCTCGCTGATAAGCAAAATATTTCCAGAGCGTGAACAATTCTGTGGTGTGTGAGAAGGATAAACCATAATCTGCAACAGCACACTAACTTCTACTTTGCCATTTGCATTGAAAATCAGGTAGAAGTTATGCTAAGCTCTCTATTATAGCCTCATGTATGTGAAAGGTCTCCCCTTCATTTGAATAAGGCCTCTTATACATGTGCAAAAAAGCACATTTTAAAACGGACATTTCTTTAATTAGGATGGCATTTCGAAGCAGGATCCTAAAACGTTTACATTTTTTTTTTTGTGATGTAAATTTTTTTTCTATTTCCCCACTATAACACACTAGTCATTTTTCATGATACATTTTAGTTTTGCTTGGTTTCATTTTACAAACCCAAATGCTTTATAGCATGGCACAGAAGGAGTTGAGTCACGTGACGAGACTAGATTAAGGGAAAATTTAAATCTGAGTGCTTGATGAAACATCGGAAAAGTCTTTAAATATAGGATTAGTTTTACAATGTGGGTAGCAATTTAAAAAAAAAAAAAAAAAGATCAAAAGAGACATTTTCGGAGGTGCTCTTGCAAATTGGACAGAGTAAAGTATTTTTTTAGTCTTAAAAGTGTTATGATAGGTGTTAATGTTGCAGATTATTTTAATACACATTGGGTTTTTTTATATATGTCTCATAACACAGAGTTAAAATAGAGCTATAATTTTTCCAATTTCTGCAGTTTCCAGTAATGTATATTACGTAAAGCTTTGTAATGGTGTCTACCAAATAACATAAGAGCTATATCCTTATTAAAACACACCATCTATGTGTGCCTTTGGTAGAGGTATCTTAGATTCCCATTCTTAGGATCTGCGTGACATTCCCCACCATTAACTTGCCACCAATTTCAGTTTCCACAATGATAACTTTTAAACGAAATATCGTCAAAACAAATGCACTAATTGACAAAAACATTTCAATAAATGCATAAAATGCTAATAGCTGTGATGACAATAGTTCCCTTAAAATGCCTATTGGTTTCTAATGCTCAACTGGAACCCCATTTATTAAACACACTGAGCTCTGATACACTCAGGGACTTCGTTAAAATACTATCAAGTATTTTTCGTGTACAAGTTGTCCAAGAAAAGTCATAAATTACCCAACAGTACTCTGACATGATTTCTGTGGCCCTGACTGATTGGGACTTGTACTTGATCCTTGGTAGCAATGGGACCAAAGATTCTTCAGCGATAGCGTAACTATTTTCGGAATGTCACAAAGTTTCTCCTGGGACACAAAGCAGTTCTGCATATACCACGTATTAACTAGTTTGACATATTGGGGAGATCAGCGCCATTTAGCATTGGCGCTATAGGGAGCCAGATCGTCCAATACGATGATCGGCTTGCTGTTTTATACAGTTTGCCCAACGTGTATGTAAACTGTTCTCTGTTTTGTCCAAAGTTGTAGTTCCACATGCTTTCAGAGTTGTAGTTGCATGTGCCGTGTTGGCTGTTCTAACAATTATTGACATACTTTGTTATCTGTTTTTTAAGATTGATGGCCCAGCTGTTGATGGATTTGAAAAGGTGCATTATAATGAATGGCTGCTAAGTGTTGTGTTTTGAATTGTCTTGTTTGCTGCATTTTTTTTTTGCATATGGTCCATTGTATGCATCAGCTGTTTGGTGTTTAAGAAGATCCCCCATTTGTTTTTGTTTGTATCTCTGTTTGTGTCTCTGGGGGTAAACTTGTCAATGCATTTCTATGTTTGTGCATCTGTTCCCATTCCTACGTGTTTGCATTTCAATGTGCTGCAACGGGGATGAAATCTGTGACTTGTAAGCTTATGTTATCAAGGTCTTGAATGTTGCTTCTGTTTCCCTGTATATCTGTTAAACAACATGTTTCTCAAACACAGAATATATATATATATATATATATCTCTCTCTCTCTCTCTATATATATATATATATATAGAGAGAGAGAGAGATATATATATATATATATATATATATTATTTATACACGTTGGTAAGCCTATATTTAGCTACACTTGGCATAAACCAAAAGAGCTGATTTTACTAAATGTCAGGTATAGACACCAAATTCCGCACAAGAGTTTATTGAGAGAACATTTCGTATATTTTTAGAAGACATGTCTTTTAAGAAGACTTTAGTAATACACATTTATCCAATAATGCATGTGGTAGTGTTTTATTTACAAAAAACCAAACCTTATACTATAATATGTACAATAACACAGAAATATATAGGAAGAATGTCACACATGTATATATTGTCTATCTATAGAGATTCTAGGTCAATAAATGAACTCTAAACACGTCCTTGGTAGTAGAAGGCAGAAGGTTTCCGTTACATCCAAAGCATATGCTCCCAGGTAAATGTGCTTTGCATATGGATCAGATACAAGTTGTTTGTCTAAAGGGGTTGTTGTGATGGGAGGTTGGGGAAGACTAGATCAATCTTATTTTGCCATGAGCGGCATGACACAGCATGACATTGTGTACAGTGGTAATGGCAGATTACCAGTGGGTGGTGCTGGCCCTTGAAAGGGGTCGTAGTGCTTTCATGCAAACTTCTTGCAGTGAACAGAAGAGGTTTTAAACTTTTATGTTGATTAGGAAAGAAGAATTGTAAATGAACCCATTGTCTATAATCTGTCTGGATAACACAAACTCTCTTTCACTTAACATAAGTGGCAGCTGCAAAGCAACACTGTCTACAACAGTCCTAATTCACCATCCACATATTCATTTCACATATTCTAATATTATACTTGCGATACAGCATTTATGTTGCACCTCCACTTTCCGGTTCTCATCTTATATATCGCTTTATCCCTCTAGCTATACTTTTAAATCCATAAACAACTCTGCATCTTTAACAGGCATTTTTCTTGTATAACCAGTCCATGTTTCTATATAACCAAACCCCACATCCAACATTTCCTTCCCATCCATTTATTACATTCTGCATCTTATATTTCCCCCTACTTCAATCTCTTTTTTTGTCCTTCTACCTCTTTTCTGCTGTTCCCATTTACTCCAGTAATCTCTAGATCCATCTTTGTTTGGGCTCTTAGTTGGACTCTTCAATCTACCCCTGTTTCTACCCTCTCTATCTCCTTCATGCAGCTCCTGGGTGTCTCATATACTACTCATTTAAACCTTGCATTTGTGTCTTGTTTTTTGCACAAACCTTTAAATTTGTCCTCTCTTTCTTTTCTTTTTTAATAACATCTTTTATAATAACAAAAAACACATTCTTAACCCCTTAATGACAAAGCCCGTACATGTACGGGCTCAAAATGCATTGTTTGCAATGCTGGGACTATAGCTGGGACTATAGCTTCCCTTAAGTAGTTGCAATCATTTTAAACAGTATGTTAGTATTATATATGTGAACAAAAAACTCTGTGTCAATGTTTAACATTTCTAATAATTAAAAAATACAGGGCCCAAGCCCTCCTTATGTGTGGCCCCTTCTTTGCTGTATTAAAACTCTGCAGATGCCCATAGGCACATTTATTTAGGCCACCTGTGCACACACACATCACAGTACCTGTCAAGAGCTGCTACCACGATAGTATCGGGGGGTCAGATGACATTACACGACCTACTGAGCATCGGCCTCACAGAAACAGTACTGCTGTGTGCGGCTAATGGTGGTTCAACAGACGTTTTAGCCCCTAAGACACCAGAGGCCTCCAAAACTTGGTTCCTAGGCAAGTTTCAGGTGTGCCTAATAGGTAATCTGGCTTTGAGACCCTTTTCCTGGTAGTATCCGTCCAAAAATGGTACATAATGGCTAAGCGCCTGACTAATTGCGCAGATTCCTGGGTTTCAATGTCAGCGTTATCTCACATTGTTTAGATTAGATTTTTCTGTGGCTTGCTTGGTTGATTAGCCTAAAGGAAAGGACGGGCCACCCCTTTCCTTTCACAGACTAGCTACCAACACGAGAGCGCACTGTTTACACCAAACGAGTGCAAACATAAAAATAGGCTAAATTTGGTATCACTAAACTTAAGGATCTGATTAACAGTATTTACTTTTAACAGAAGAACTCCCACCGGAAAGCCAAGAGGCACTCTGCCTCTATTGCTAGAAAATCCCACAACAATCTCCTTTTCGTCAATCATTATGCGTGCACACATGCATGTAAAGTGCCTTAAAGAGTAAAAGCTCTTATTATTTTCTGATGTCCCTTGTGATATTAAACCGTTTTTAAACCAGCAGATCGACAGCTTGGAGTAAACTTACTATACAAAATGCTAAACATACAGGATGTACTGGAAGTAAAATCCAAGGCATTGCATAACTCAAAGAGTTAAAAAGGCAGCTAATATTTCTATATATCATTAGAAATCAGGGTCATTCCTCTGTTCTTATTTCTAGGAATCTGTAGAATTTAATTAGTACAGATAGTGTCTCGAAGCTTTCAGCCCAAAGCTAGATTTAGTCTGCATTATTTGCATGTAATTAGACAAAAGTGATAAAGGGCAGCTGAACTTGTTAAATGTATTCCCCTCTGTTTCTCTTGGTGATACATCATCCAAAGTCGTCAAGCTTGTCATTGCAGCGCTGCTAAAAGGATGTGGACAACATCCCCTATTTAAATTACCTTTCAAATCAATCACCCTCATCAGACTCCTATCTTTATTTGATGGCTGTAGGACAAATGTTTTGGCTTATGAGTAGGAAATTTGAAAGCATTTAGCATTTGAAAGAGACCTTACTGGGAGGGGAGTATTTCAATGGGCAACTTTGATAAATTATGTTTCAAAAGGGAAGAATAGCACATGTCCTTGTTAAAATACTTTCACAACTGTCTGGAATGGTTTGATACTGTGTGCATGGCAAATTGAAGAGTGATGGTGTGTAACGGCACAAGAGCGGACTAATGTTTCAAAAATCACTGCCATTTAATCCAAGAAAATAATCTTTCCACAACAAACTTTTTTCTTATTATCTTAAATGTACACTGCTTAATTTGTGCTATCTCCTTCAATTAACATTTGTTGTGCACCCAAGACTCTACTTATTCTGCTCTTTAGTAAAACAATACAAGCTGAAATGTAAGAGTTAAAACTTAAATGTTTTTCAATAGTTTGATCAACTTTATTGCTCTATAACATTGAATAATATTTGTCTGGAAAAGTACAATGGATGCAATTAGCTAACTGTTTTTTTGTTCATCCTGATGTGTTCAAATTCCTGTATAAATCAACACATTTGCTGCATGTAAAAGAGTCTGTTTTTTAATTAATATTGGAATTGCAATAAGATATAAAGCTAAATTGGGCCAAGTATTAACAGCATAGTATACAACAGTAAAAGACTTATTGCTTTGGATGGCATGGGCCAAAAAAAAAAATAGGAACTGTTGACACATATGTGGTTCAGGGCCCCACTAGCGATGACTATGTGGTGCTGGCACTTGGCTGCCAAATGGCGTTAGTGCCATGATTTTTATACTCACGTAGCATGTAGCAGGGCATATCTAGCTGTAGGTCCGCGCACTGAAATACCCGATCTGTCACTGAACCAGCACATTGGGTGACTATGGAGCGCTGCTGGCCAGCATCCCACTTGCCCAATGTGACATATGACCAGTCCTGGTCTGCATAGGTTAGTAACACACACCAGGAAACAGTTAAATATATATTGAAGAGAGTTGCTTATACAATACTATGACTTATTTTATTGTGTTTCTATTATGATTATTTTTAATTCCCTATTATTATATTTATTTTCCTATGTTAAACACATAATATAAACACCAAATAAAAATATGCACACATATACATTATTAGAGTGACTTGTATCTAAAATGTTTCCCTATGAACTTCTAATTAAACCCAAAATCTCCCACTAACTATTATGATATCTTCAATATTTAGTTAACCACACAATGTTATTTACCTATGAGGTGTAAAAATGAGCAATAATCAGTGTGTTCTGGGGCAGTATGTTTTGGGGGTGAGGGGCAATCAGGTTCCCTGGTGCTCCACTGCTTAATAGGATGGTTATGAAGGAGTGGAGAACTATGCCTAGCCAACCTCCATAGGACTCGGTACCCTATACCACTCATACCACTCATCAGTAAGGATGGCAGACTTAAGAGTGGAAATCTAGGGTAAAAGCATAGGCCAGTGCCCAACATAAATGCATCACTGACAATAACACTATAAAAGGAGGTTTTATAACCTGTGTCTGATTCTTTCTATTTAGAGTCCTTTTGCATCATATATATTGAAATGTAAACATTAATGTTTTGCATCTCTAGCGACTGCTCTACACTCGAGGGCTTGTATAAGGAGCGTGAGTGTGTGCATTCCATAGAGTCACGGAGCACAGCTGGTCATATCAATAAATAAATTAATTAATTTTGATGATGTGCAACTTTTCTGTAAATAACAATAATAATAATAATAATAATAATAATAATGCAGAAATAATGCATTAAACCAATGGCAAATACTAAAGCTACATGCAAAAGCCACCAGACAGTGGGGCTGCTTGGCAGGACAACAGGACTGTTCGACAGACAATTTCATACCTGGGAGATATGCTCTTTAAAAAAACAAACAAACAAAAAAACACATAAACTTGACCATAGGGCCTACTCCACTGTAATACTGTTAGTTTTCTTAAATCATTAAATTGAAGCACCGTGTACTACCGAATAAAGCATATTAGGGGATTTGGTCACTCATGTTTGGTACACGAATCGGCTCTTTTTTACAGCATACAGAAGTACTTCTCTCGGGCATCATTGTTGAGTTAAATACAACACCAAGACAAATTTACCTTTTTTCCAGGTATTTTGTTCCAGGATTTGTTATGTCCGCCTATTTAGAGTGTGACTTTTAACTGGCAGCCCTACATCATTTAATTCGATAGACAGACACCCTCTTATCACTGCACAGTTAGGTATCACTAAACCTATTAACTTATATTACCTTACTATAAATCCCTGTTAGCTCGTCTGACCGCAAAATTCCACAGTGGAGTCTGGCATTTGAAATATGATTTGAAACAGAAATGATAATGTTGCGGAATTACATAAAACTGTGTGAAATTGTGCAGATAATCATTTAAATCTCCCTACATGAGAAGATAATTGCTCCAGAAATTAACTGTACCTGGGGTTCATTCGTTTGGTCATGGCTAGTTTCTTATATAGTAATGATTTGATATTAGAGCTAATTAAGATCAGGTCAGAGTTGCTGAAGGTCAGACATTAATGCACAGGATCATTGAAATGATAATTATAAACAGATTAGGAAGCTACGGTCTTTTATAAGGGGTTATTAGATAATTACTGTGTGAGTGTACAGCCTACTGTAATAATGGATTATCAACTGCTTACAGTGTTTTAAGTGTAAGAATACATTACTTCGTGCAGGCTGAAGAAAAATCTTTTCCTGCCTTTGAGCAAATACCAAAACTGTATTTTTACCATAATAAATGCACACACACACACACACATATATATATATATATATATATATATATACACACACACACAACAGTAAATAAGCGATACCAGCAGTTATTCAATGTCTTTGTGTTTAAGATGTAATTACGATATTGTTAAGCTTGAAATAAGTGTGCAGATTTAAGGAACATTACACTGCGGCCATCTACTAACCATAAAGGAAGAAATTAAAGTTTCTGTGTTTTATTTCTTCACTATGTATGCCCAGGAATTGATGGTACTGTCTTGGAGGATTTTCAGCTACCAATAGGTTGTCAGCATACAGCAATCCAATACATTGTGGTGCTCATGGGGTTAATCACGGCAACACTTCTGTTTGTGTTGTATAATTTAGAAATGATGGTCGGGCAGAGACTGACATCAAATCATGCATTCTTAATGTGCTACTTAACATCTTTTATACCTGTTTAAAATTAGACATACATGACATTCTCACATGAACGGGTGCATGATCACTTAATTACTAAAATACAAAACCAGGAGGTGCAAAACAAGCTGGAGGATATTATAAATTGATGATATGTAGATTAAATATTAAGAGTTTCCTTTATTCATTCTTTGGTTACAATATCTTTTTTCAACGCACAGTATTTACCTTGGGCACTGCCCTAGACCTGACCCAGAGCAGTGACCCCAGCCACCCATAATGTGGCCGCCATGCACGCTGCTGAGCGCCGTCTTAAAGGTCCACAGTAAATCGGTCACTTGTGAAGATCAGATCTGATCAGATTGCCTTTTAACAGTCTCATTGGGGAGTGAAACACCAAGGGGCCTGATCACCCAAGTGGGTGATCTGATCCCCGGTTTTGCCACAGATGGACTTTCATTCCCCTGCCTCAGCCACCCTAGCCCCAGGCCTACTCAGCCAAACTAGTTATACATGCCATTGCACTTGTGTCGTTAAAACTATTTACCAATGGATACTTAAGAAAAGTTTCACTAAACTATGTGTTTTTCAGGCGAAACTTTTGACATGGATTGCTCCTCTCAGCACTGGCTTCAGGGGCTAGGGTTAATTTCTCATTGGGCTTCTTTAAGTTTTAACTTTTTTGGGAGTTTGTAGCGCAACAAAAAACTTGGAGTAACAATGATTTCATGCATTGTCTGGGTCCTTTCTGTGCACCTGTTATGGTACCCTCTACTCTATGCAGCCCCTTTTGGTGAATTGATGTTGTATGCCAAATATGTTCTGATCTGATGTGTTCATTGACCTCTTAGTTGGGTTTTTACTCAAGGCCAAATGATACCAGCCTTTCCCTGCTCGGTTTAGTGAATAAACCCATAAATCTCCACGTAAAAGTATGGTTGACAACCCAATGATAATATGAAACATAATCATAATCAATGATGTTGTTCTATCCTGTAACATATGCATGCTCCTTGAAGATACTAAACTTATGCTGCTGGGAGAGAACTTCTGCAGCCCTAATGAGTACTATATATTTGTAATTCTATGCTTTTTTTAAAAAAGAAAATGCATGTTGCTTGCATTTTATTTTTCTTGAACTTGACTTCCAAAAACCCCACTTTTTTACAATAGCCTTTTTACATACAACGGGGTCTATGAACAAATGTATAAGTGTAAATGCTTTTTCTTCTCTTTGGCTTGTTTGATCAGTTAGGCTGGTGAAATTTCCCACCCTTCAGTATATACGATGGGTCACACTATAGGATAGTGGATTACTTTGCACTGCATCCATTTGATCCTTGGGCTTTATTCTTGTACATGGGGGATGCCCTGGCACTAATGAGATTAAAATACTGTTGGAAGCTGCAGACGGGTGTAGATTCTTCCTCTTTGTAACAAATTCTTTCTTAATAGGGAATGCAATTGAAGTATCTTGGATTTGTCAAGGGGTAAATAATTCTAAAGATTTGTTAGTGAGATTATTTAGGAGTTTAATGTTTAATCCGCCATTGGATGTGGTGCACTCACAAAGCAATGTTTTTTTTGGAGGGGGGGTATGGATGTCATTTAACTTATGCAGTTGGTCATCACTATGTGTGGTACAGCAAGATGTTAATCCCCATGGGATATATGCTGAACATTCAGACTACTCGGTATTTCATTCATTTAACAAAAAATCATCGCAATTAACACCTTTCAATGCTGTGTTTAAGGTTGCCTAGTTAAATTATCTGTGAAATATGTTTTTGTTTATATATGTTATATATTGGTATGTAGAAACACAGCAGTAGGTGCCTTTTAGCCAATGAAGCCAGCCTGTTCTTCCCTAAATAAAAAGTTGGCCTTTTGGCATTATGTAAGATTAGCATTTTCCTACATGCTTAAATTCTATAACCATTTAGCCTCTATCAGATCTGCCCAAAGGCAATGGCAAAGCACACAATTTTACCCCTCTACACACACAAACACTTATGTGTAGATGTATTATAGGACACCTGAATGTAAAGCATAGTTTTGCACAAAATGTGATATGACAACATCAATACCATGCTTGATATTACATATATATAATTATTAGCAGCAGATAAGGACCCACTTCTGCAGCACAAAGACTTGGGAGCCCCGAAAGCCTAGGGCCTCCATGTACCTACTGCTGAAAAGCAGTTCCACTTATTAACCACCCTTTCAATCAAGTAGGGCTAAGAAATTCCTCCTGTCTGTTTAATAGTTGTATACGTTGTTTTAACAATAAGAATATCAAAAACAATATTACAAAAACTTACAAGCATTGAGTTATATTGCATTAACAATGATGTCTGACATTACCTGTTATTTGTAACCATGTAGGCATTCCAATTATCTGGATCATACTGTGTATTGATCGGCCATACCATTTTGACCACTGACAGGTGAAGTAAAAAACACTGATAATCTTGTTATCATGGCACCTGTCAGTGGGTGGGATATATTAGGCAGCAAGTGAACATTTTGTCAGGAAAATTGGGCAAGCAGTGTCTGAGGGCCAAATTGTAATGGCTAGACCACTGGGTCAGACCATCTCCAAAACTGCAGCTCTTGTGAGGTGTTCCTGCAGTGGTCAGTACCTTTCAAAAGTGGTCCAAGGAAGGAAAAGAGGTGGACCAGCGATAGGATCATGGGCGGCCAAGTCTTACTGATACACGTGGGGGCACGTGAGCATAATAACTGGACCAAGGAGCAATGGAAGAAGGTGGTCTGATGAATCACGTTTTATTTTACATTACATGGATAGCCACGTGCGTGTATGTTGCTTACATGGAGAGCACATGGCACCAGGATGCATCCATGGAGGCCCCACCTCGCAAATTACAGGACTTAAAGAATCTGTTGCTAAAGTCTTGGTGGCAGATACCACAGCACACCTTCAAGGGTCTAGTAGAGTCCATGTGTCAAGGCCACTGTTTTGGCGGCGGATATATATCACAAAGAAAGAATTTTCATTAAACTTTTAATTAAACATAACACAAGCTCTTATCAGAGCAAACATAGCAGCATGTGATTTGAAGGATATGTTTGGAACAAAAAGGTAACAGAACGTGATCTTTCATTGGATTCTGATCTGTTGTTAAATCCATTTTTGGAGTAAAGAATTAAAAGTTGGTAATACGTTTATTAGTTTGATTTGGAATATAACATATGTTTTCGAGATTTGGTGAATGTTTAGAGTCTTATTATGGATAAAGTGGTCTTATCTGTATTTTATGGATTGTGATGGAGAAACAAAGGCATTTTATTAGCCATGTGTTGGCAGATGAGGAAGTGATCAGGATCTTCCTCAGTTGAATAGACTACTATATTTTTTCAGCGACAGATTCTGCCAGCACCAGTTTTGTGTATTTTGTGTGTGTTAGATAGCTGAGAATCTAATAAAATCAGTTAGCTTTGTTACATGCATTTGATATCTACATCCAGATTAAGGTTACTTTGAATATCAGTTGTCTCTCTGTCTCTGCTCATATATGTTGTTGCTCCAGTCTTTTGGGTGTTCAAAAGAGGATATTGATTTGGGAAAACAAGGATATCAATCTGATTATGCATCTAAAACTTAATTGGAGGTGGTTGAAAATTACCTCCTTGGCTAAATTCCAAATAATGGTCTCAGACTCTAAATTATAATTAAAAAGAAGAAGCTGAAATGACGGAGTTTTAAAGTGACTTAAATGGATATATTTTTTTCCAAACCATATAAATGTTGTCTAGAATCCTGAAAACACATCTAAAAAAATCATCAAATTATAGAGATCTGAAAGAAACACTCTGCACATGTAAGGAAGAGACAACAATGCATTATACTAGTAACAATTTAAATCATTGTAAAGCCAAAATAAGTACTATACCATACAATGCAGCCACTATGCTACACCTGCACTTCATAAAATCCACCAACTCCACTCAACCTTACATGTTCTAGTTCAACTTTTATTATACACCATTACCATCCAATGCACTGGCACCCGCTTGAAAATACTTCACATATGTTTGCAATATGATGATACTGATTTGCTCTAAATCATTCATATCTATCTCTACAGGATTTATTAGTAGAAGATGTCACCATGGAGGGACCTACACTGGATAAGAGCCTCATAATAATTGTGATGATAACTATGCGTGCATTACATGCGTTAATTAGCTGTTATTGTAGTCTACCTAGAACAAAAAGTGTTAATAGTTTTGCGGTAAACATGATGGAAGTTGAAATTCAGTACCAGAACACAGCAATATTACATTTGGTATATATATTTCCCCACAATATTTCTCCTCTGTCATCACACCAAATCTACTTACAAGCCCTTAATTTCCCTCAACCGCTGTAAAAAAAAAGTTTAACCCCTTAATGACAAAGCCCTTAGATGTACAGGCTCAAAATACATTGTTTTCAATGGGTTTAGGGACCACCCAATGTCCTTAAGGGGTTAAAATAGTTCAAAATGTTTTTAAAAAATGCTAGTACAACTCTCTCCTCTGGTAACCACCGGAAATACCTCCTTATCATTTTAGGCAAAAGTCTAGATTGTAGATGGGTTATAAAATCCATATTATGATATGAAAAGTCAGGCAATTTCCACTGGGAAGCTGAAAAAAATTGTAAAACAAAATGCACTGCCAACACAGTTATGCGTTTCTTTCTTTTTCGACTATATAATCATCCTTTGAGGTTCGCACTCTTAAAATAAGAACTAGCTTAAAGCTTCCATGGTTCACATGAGAAGACATTTGTGTTTGTGATCTGATTGATGGGGCAGCAACAATTTACACATGTGAAGTGTTGAAAGAAAAGATACACAATTATAATGTTGTCCATCTCTGTTCACCATTTGTAGAAGACAATTAGTCTGTCCTCGTCGGCACTTGGAAGATTACATCTAATGTTTAAACTTGCTATTTAAACTATGTTTCCAAAACAAAGCAGTGTCATTAGTTAGGCCTTGCAGTGTGGGCCTAGGCTGAAAGTCTGTGGTACATAAATCTGTACATTTCATTTCAAGCGAGTAAATGACTGTGAGCTGATAAAATGTTCTTAAATTACCCGAATGTTTGCATATGGGTTTATTTTGTGGCAGTCATGCAGATTATAAAGGGGGGTTATGGTTGAAATATGATGGCACTTGCAAAACAGCAATAGGGTCTTTCAAAAGGTAAAATAAACCCAATGTTTACACATATCAGTTGCGTTTTTAGTCTTGCACGAATTAATCCAAGATGACCGTGGGCAGATGGATTGATAATCATTTTTGAAGTGAGTTTAGACACAGCAAAGTCAACTACACCTTTACTATTAAGAGCTATGCTTCCCTCTCCATATGTATCACTATATTCAGATATGGGAATATTAGACAAATATTAGATAAGTATGTCCAGATTTTGCATGAACAACATATTCTCACATCCAGGTAATAGTTTGTGTGAAGACACCTTTAAAGTGACACTTCACCTGTCATATGTTCTTTAATGCTCAATATTTTATTTAACATATGTTGTTAGCCAAGTGTGAGGGTGCAGGCTAGAACGGAGATAGCTGAACTAACTGCTCTTCTTCAGAAGTTTGGGCTTTCTGCTTACTTAGGTTGCAGTTGAAGTCATGCTCAGATTCTGACACTTGCAAAGACAAAATAATATTTCTATATAAGAGAAGGCAGTACGCACAGCGGCTAGAAAGATCTCCGTGCTATGGTGATTCTGAATGCCTGTGCCACAATTGTGTGAATTGTGTGCAAATATTTAATGGAGCTATTACAACAGAGGCGACAATTTTGCACAAATATTCTAGTGATAGGATAATAAACTCATTGCATGTACCTTGAAACAAATAATTACAAAAATAATTTGCTGCAATTGTCATTAGTATCAGCATCTACCTGCACACCAAAAGCCTACTCCATTGCAGTTAGGTAGGATATGATGCAGCACTCTACATATGTTCTGAAAACATGCATCTGTACATATGTGAAAGGTATAGGTGGAGTAAATTATTATTATTAATAATAAAAAGTATATTATGGGCAGATATACTCTAACGATGACAAACCAATCCTTATCTATGTAAAGTATACATTTCCTTGGAGAAAAGGTACAGCTTCTGTTTCACTTCGTACAATGACTAAGACCTTTTGCGTATAAACATAAAACTTTTGTATCAGTTCCTTTTTCAATCAAAGTTTGCTGTTACCTTTAGTGTGTAACATGTCGAATTCCCAGTTTATAAGTACGACAAAGAAAAAAGAAGCTTCAGATGGTCAAAATGGAAAAAAAAGAAGCAAGGTGTCTCGGTAAGTTTATGTCTCTGTCATCACCAGCTCTGCATCTGACAATATAGCCTTTTGATCTAAGTGAGTGCATTCCTCACTAAGGAATTTCACACAGAAGTGCACCAGCAGAAGCTTTCTCATGTGAAGTTGTCAAAACCAATGAATTTTCATTCACGTGCTGAGAGATAAACTTTGGTAATTGTTGCCGTTTTTTTCCCCATGGCTCCATAAATTTATGTTGCACAGTTTCTTGTATAAATGTTTCATTTTGAACAGTTTAACACACACATCTGTTTTTCACTCTCACCAAGGAAAAAAAATAATCCAACATAATAGCAACTGACCTTTGGTTTCAGATTAAAAGCATTTTGATAATTTTTTATCAAATTTTTTTTGTATTTTTACCTACAAAAAAAACTGCTTTACCTATGCTACACATAGCCCTACTAGTTGTTTACAATGATAATATAAATATATATATATATAATAAAAAAGTTTTAGAGAAAGTAATGGCCTTTCGTCTAACATCTACACACATCATACACAGCCTGGCACCTATTCATTTCTTGTTGGCCAACAGTGGCACATATACATTCAACAACTGCTGCATTTTTACTATACTGCCTTAAGGAAATCTATGCATGTTGGAAAAATGAGATGAAGTGTAGCCAGAATGGGGACTCAGAAGGTGGAGCAGATGAGGTGCTGGTGGGCTTAGAAGGAGGAAGACATAGATGTATGGGCAACTCTAGAAGAACTGGTAGTATCTCAATACCAGAAATGCATCGAAGGCCACACTTTCAACAAGGCCATTCATGGTTGCATGGAAAAAGTTCAGGGGAACCAAAAAAAATAATCATTGACTTGTCATATTCCACAGCCCTAACCATTCAAATAAAACAAATTTCCCATTATCAATATTACATGCATGAAAAAAGTTATTTTTCTGTATGTAACATATGGGTTATGCTACTTCTAGGGATACTACACATCTGGCGGATTTGTTTAGAGATATCAGTTTTGTGGAGGGAAGTAAATTAAAGGATTAGGGAAGAATGTATCTGGTTTATGTACACTAGTAACCTGTTTTTTTTAGGGGGGGGTGTCTTTTTTCCATCCTAAATTTACAAACACCCAATTGAGGAAATCATTACGATAAAATAATGTTGCTGCATCTTTCCTTGAGAGGAACTTAAGTCCTGTTGTATAAATTATGTGGCCATTTGATTAAGTATAATAAGGTATTACATACATTGCAGTTATGTCACAATGTATTATTATAGTTAAGGTCTATGACTAAGAATAAAGCAGGTAATGGGTTAATATTGTAGGTTTATATGTCATATTTCATACATATTTCATATGTAATTGATGTGGCAGGTGAGCTTAATTATGCTTTGGCCAATTCATATAACCAAAACCTCTCATTTATATTATGTTTATATATTTGTTGCCAACTTTATTAGGGTGAGAAGCGCAGACAGTTTTTGTTTTTTATATACATTGTACAGCCAATACACTGTATTTGCAGCATGCTTACACCTGTTTGGTAGGCCTCATTGTACGCATTTATATTATTTGAGCCTGAGACTAGCTTAGCGCACCGACATTTTTTCTTTTCCGTTTGCACATATTTGAGGTTGTTGGCTCCTCATCAGTCTGGTTGCAGTCTGGTTGTAGCATAAAATCCGACACCCTTTGAGCGGAGATCGGACCACATTCACTATGAGGAGACAGAGCTGACGTGTTCCTGCAGTACCGACGCATCATCCACATCATATCGGAAGACACCTCCCCCGGACGTATCAGAACCCAGACAAGGATGACGTCTCTCCAGATACATTCATATGCGGACAAGAACTACGCCTCTTTTAGAAAGAAAAAGATATAGAAGCTACGTCCGTTGCCAGGAGACGACGTGGGAAACGACGCAGGAACGTAATGACGTTTTCTCCCGACATGCACCGGCACGCAGACATTTTTAGAGGATATTTAAAGCGGACTTTTTACACTTATTTTTTATACACCACGATTACGGATTACTGCGGATTCTACCGATCTTCAACTTCATTTCTCCTGAGGAAGCCGTAAAAACGGCGAAACGCGTTGAGATATTGAGGACTTCATCTGCATTTCCACTTCGCTGGACTTTTTCAAACTAACGATTTGACCTGTTTGAACTCAACCATTTTGTAAGTGTTTCCATACTTGCGCACTTAACATTCAGTGAGATACTACACCATATGGTTGTTTTCTTTTGCTTTTATATTTATAGAGTTTTAAAAGAATAAAGAACATTTTTCGACTTTTAAAGAGCTGCTTGTGCTGGCACTGTTTGTGAGTGTATTTTATACTTCTACAAATATCCCAGTTTTGTTACTTTATCACACTATTATAAGCATTCTCTCTTCCCATGTATATATGCGCCCCGATTTCCATTGGTTTTCGTTTTTGAACGCTGAGAGGAGCGTTTTTGTGTTGGGCTGCGGCAGTCATACATTGGGGAAGTATTCTTTTATATTTATTTTTCACACGTGTTGTGGGTGTTAAAGACTTGGTTTTCTGGTTGCAGCTTGCTGTCCAGGGGTTAATGGGAAAGAGGTTTAATTGCACCTTCCCCAACATTAATAAGGTTTTGGTAGCAGTATAAACTGCTTTGTGTGCCTACTATGTAGGAGGTGAGAGTAGGTTTTCGCCCCATTGATAGTGTGTCTTGATGTGGCGGGTGAGCTTAATTATGCTTTGGCCAATAGCGCACCAACATTTTTTCTTTTCCTTATATGTAATAAAGTCTAAAAAAGTGTTTTAGCATAAATAACATTGGGATACAGTAGAAAAACAACAAGAGTTGAATACAGGGCGGCTCTGGCCCTTTAAGACCAGCACCCCCATGATGACATAAGTGCAGCTGACTGCTCTATATGTCTAGCTGCCCTTTATGTTTTTATGTTTGTGTAACTTATCGAGCCGACTGCCACACATTGCAGCATCTGATCTGCTGCTGGGGCAGTAGACTGGGTAAGTATGGAATGCTGTTGGCCAGCGGCCCACCAGACATTTGCCCAGTGTGCCAGATGGCCTGCTCATTCCTCTTACAAGCCCTGCACCTATCCCGCCACCTATCAACCTCTTTGAAGTCTTAGGGGGCTAGCCACAAGCCCAATGAAGATTTATACATGATCTTCAATACATTTCTCAAAATAATAAGTAGGCAAAAAGGACAAGTATAAGCAAGTCAGGAGACAAAAACAGTTCAGTATATAGGGAAAACAGCTAGACCTATGAAGAGGGACCGTTTATGGTCTCTGAAGAAGACATAAAGTTGCATGATGAATAAAAAGGGTCAGATTTGTAGTCTTATGCCCCTAAGCAAATAATATGAATAGCAATAATAATACAGCAAATTAACCTATGTAATGAACAGTAAATATGTGAAAAACAGAAGAAGACATAACCTTTTCCTGAAGTAGATGAGGAAAGAGGCTTAACTACCCACCAGTGTTGCCCGTATAGGAATATAGGAACATTTGATCAGATAAAGAACAAAATATTCAAAACAATCACCTATTTAGATTAGATTAAAATAAAAATAAACAATGTGTGTAAATTTGTATGATGCAAAGGGTCGGATTGAAATAAAAACAGTATTTTAAAGTAATTTTTTAACATTGTTCCCAAGTCTACTATTAAAGTTAATCAGTAGGGTGCAGTATATAACATAAAAAACATTATTGTCTCAGCGCTGGGAATTTTATAAAAAATATTTAATTTTTTTTAAGTGACTTCTTGTGTAAATACTACCCAACACTTAACTGTGGCAGCGCTAAATATATTTCATTTTATGAGACATAAAAGTCATTTTGTGTTTAGCGTGTGTGCTTGTTCCCAGATACCATGGTAGATGAAAGAGGTTTATAATGGAAATCGGTGTTTGTTCTGCTTAAAACAAATAACTTTCTTGGTCCACTATGTATGAACAGAGAGTATTGTGTGACAACTCTTTAGATAATCGAAATAGTCATCTGTTGATCAATGTTTGAAGCATGGCACTATGTAAATAGGTTATCAATTTTCAAACAGGCCGTCAACAAGTCCTATTAATTTACTACTGCTTTACGTGCCATATTATTTTTTTTCTCACTTGGCTTAATGCGGTTGCTGGACAACATGACACATTTCTCTAGTATTCATCCTACCAACCAAAAGACTCAAAAAGCATTTGTCATTCAGCCAACAAGCCTTTTTTTTATATACACATATGTATGTAAAGCTTGGTTCCATATATTAAAAAGCTTCTTTTAAATATTACAATGTGCCTTATATATTCTCGACAATTATTTTCTGTTATGACTGCAAATATTAACAGAGATGATAAGAATAGTTCCAGCTTCAAGTTTTTGCCTTTTATGTCTATTTGTACAAGTCATTCATTCTTGATTTGTATAGAAAAGCCTATAACCCTGTTTACCATTTTTAATATGTCTAAATCAATACCAGTTGTTCTTTTTTAGCCACTATGCATAGTGTATAAATTTGAAAAAGGAAGTAATTCTATGAGGTCATTAATGCATTTTCCATCATATAGCTTAACAGTAACACTTCATTAAAATTAAAATGAACCTTTTGTTCCTTAAATATACAGTAACTTGAAAGCGTGGTGAAGTTATTGCTATTGTGCAAAGTGCATTCTTATATGAAAAATGTAAATATTCGAATGACTTTCAATATATGTTTCCTATTGTGCTTAAATAGATATACCAGAGGCTCACGGTTAGCAACAGATACATATTATTTTCTGTGTTAATTAAGTTTGTATTGTATGTTATGAGCATTTATGACATAATATAAAAGTATTAAAAATGAGTGTTTCTCGAGTGTGGTCGCAGGGCCAGGCAGTCTCATTCTTCAACTGTGGACGGTGAATTTAAATGTATATATAGCAATTAAATTAGCACAGGGGTCCCACAGGGGTCACCAAAAGGCTCCAGACCCATATAGCTTAATTAACCCCTATCACTTTGCACACAAGACTTGGGTATTGAGGCAGGGGTGTGAAAACCACTTTTCACTTAATAATGTTAACCCCCTCATCATTTGCTTTATAACTAATAATTAACTACATAAACAAGATTAAATGATGAGAACAAAAATTTCCTGTAAGGGGGAATTAATTACAATAATGATAAAAAAACAGATGATAATTACAACGACCTTTGCTCGAGGCACTTCCTCAACTCTAATATTAGGTGTTAACTGCTCTAGTAGATTTATAACTAGCTTAAGTTATATATAAAATAAAAGTCTGAAAAGAATCTATTTTGCCAAATATTCTACACATCACTAAAAAAATGATTTTGTACAAATGGAATTTTCTATGATTTGTTTTTCAAAATATTCTAAATTGCTTACCACAGTGTATTATACATATTATACATATATTATAGTGCTAGCAGCTTGCTAATGATGATAAAAGAAACAACATGAGTGTAAAATAGCACAGTATATTTGGATCAAGGCTCATGTAGAGTGTAGTTCGGCATATCCAGGTGTTGGCCGTATGCTGCAGATCCGGTGTGATTTGCCTCTTCTGGTTAGGTGGCCAGTCCGGACCACATAATTTGTTTATGAAAAATACATATTTTCTATTTTAATTAATATAAAATACCAGTGCCATCCATTTCCAGGTCGTGTATAGTGCTGCTAAATTCAATACGTCCATGTATTAACACTGTTGCTGGGTCTTTGGGGGAATGCCGCCAGGGGAGGAACTTCTTGAAGGTTCTATGGTAAAGCTTTACATTGGGCACATCAGCAAGTGTACATTTTAAATACAAGTTATCTGGCTAGGATGGGGTGGCTGGGTTTGATTCATTCTAGTATATTGAAGCATGGAGGTACAGGGATATATGGAAAATGAAAAAAATTGGTGGTTACTTACCCTCATTGGTCAGGATGTCCAATTATTTTTAGGATTTGTGAAAACCTCTGCAGCTTTTTATTCAGCTGGCATCAGCTCTCTAAAAGGTATTGCTACCTTCTAACTCCAAAGTCCTTTGGGAAATGGTTCAGTATTGGTGTCCCTAAGTGCATCTGTGACAGTTTCTTTGAGACTTAATTAGACAAGTAGCTTATTAAACAATACCTATCTATTTTTTCTTTAATTTTAAGTAAACTGCCTTAGCCTTTGCATCTTATATGTCACATGCCTTTCTTTATTTCAGGCAAAGGGTAAATGGAATGGGTTCTATGGTCTCAGAAAAAACCTTACCTTAGTCTTTATTCTTACTGGATCACCTTAATGAGTCCTGGGTGTACCCCAGATAAGTTCCCAACAAGCTATAGAGAATAAAAAGGAACTGGATGATATTAAGTTAAAAAAATATATTGATATAATCAGGGGTACATAAGACACATATTGTGTACTATGCACAAAATATAAAAGGACAGCAGAGATTTTAGATACTTCTATAAAGGCTGTCTGATAAAAGCATTTCAGACAGATATAAACAAGAAAGTAGCCTGGCTATACGTTCGAGTTAAAGGGAAGTGGCAAGTGTGAAAATTTATGGCATTAATTTTTAGACACACCTGTGTTTCTTTAGACAAGTATTGTGACAAGATTTACCCACAGTTCTTCCTTTTCTAGTGTTTGTTCTGTAATGCATTGCCACTATGGCCAAATGATGCATGCGACCTAATAGTCTTCATTTTTTATTGAGCTTTTAATCTTAAGGACAGTATAAAAAAAGAGGGATAATATTTTGTTGTGCTGCACATGGGCAAAGGAGACACTAGTAGAAGAGATTGTGAAAATGTGTCTAAATGTACATATTCTGATTTACCGGTATATATTGTTTTGTAGAAGTATTTAAATTTGAAATGCATTGCCATGTGCAAAACCATGTAAGCAAAAGTAACTGCTTTTGGATTGAGAATTGCGTTTTCTGGCTGCCCTGTTATTCACCACAGTAACCAAAAATATGGCACAAAACAGTTACATGCATAACGTGGCAAGGATTTGGATTTATGTTTATTTTTTTTTTATTAAACGTGCCTTTAGAAAGCTTGTTTTTTTCCCTTGAGTGTTAATCCTCTTCTAAATTCAACTTCCAAGATTTGTTTATTTTAAAAAGTAATGTAATTTGATGTTCAGATTGCAATGACTGCAATCTAATTATATATTAAAGAGATGTTTTTCCTGTTTGTTTCCAAATGGCAACCAAGGTGAATTGTCATTAAAAAAAGTTACATTTGCCAAGCTGAAAACGCTTGAGCTGTGCTAGAGTATATCCAATCTGGCCCTGCAAACCTTGGTACCTCTTGATCCAACCATTAATCAGGGGGTCCAACTATTAATCAGGGGGCTGGACAGTGGATTGCTTCCAAGGGACAAACTCCCTCATCTTACGTGGATGGTAGCCCCGGTAGGCTGTTAACTCATCACCTCTTATCTGACCGGGTGTTGGATATTGTTCATTCCTCTTTAAGGCACAGGTCTAGGGTGAGATATAGACAAATGATTTAGGAATTTAAAGTGTGGGAAGTTTCCTTTAATTTCTCTTTGAATGAGTCTGACACCATCCCCCTAGCCTTGGAATTCCTCACCCTTAAATTTCATTCCGGATTAGCTGTCAGTACAATTAAAACTTATGGGTCTGCATTACATCTTTTTATCCCTACCCTGGCCCAAGATGTCCTTTACCTCAGATTACTTAAGGGGTTATCAGTTTGTGGTCCCTTTACCCCAAGATACATCTCTACTTGGGATGTGGGTGTCTTACTAACCTTTTAAAATTCACTAGACAATGGGCAGATAGGCCTAAGATGGACTGCAATTAAATTGGTGTCCCTTTTAGCCTTGGATGTCCCGGACTCCAGGGCTAAAAGGAACTCCTCAAGAGGAGGCAAAAGACTTCCCATATTTCCCCAGACCTGGCAGAATTGGATTTAGTCCGAGATGTATCAGAACCTGGTCTATGTTTAGTTAAATTGCTAGACTCCTATTTGAATCTTTCAGCACC
Source organism: Spea bombifrons (assembly GCF_027358695.1). Classification (NCBI taxonomy): domain Eukaryota; kingdom Metazoa; phylum Chordata; class Amphibia; order Anura; family Pelobatidae; genus Spea; species Spea bombifrons. The sequence goes on from NC_071091.1 coordinate 60,991,675, forward strand.
ACTCAGACAAGAGTTTACACAATTGTTCATCACCTCTAGGAAACCTTTTTTGTCCTACTAAGGTTTACACTATAAGGGGTTGGATTTTGTCTGCTGCGGGCATCGATGTCACTATCTTCAAGGGTCACTCTATCAGATGTAAGAGGTCTCCCTCTTCCTCCCCCTTTTGCTAAGTTTTACTGGAGGCCATCTTGCTAGGTGGTTATGCCTCCCAGAGGGCCAAAATAGAGTTTGCAGGAATCCATGATCTGCAAAATTTCTTTGTCCTAGGGATGAGTATAACCACCTAGCAACAGCGACCATCCCTCCCTCACTGGCTTGTGTTGGTGCCTGGTAGTCGGGGTTTATTATTATTGTAGTGCACTTTAGGATACTATAGAGACCGGTGTGCGTCCCTCCTTCTAATTCTCCTTTTTTTGTCTTCTTAGATTACAACTGTCCTTCCAGACAGGACCAGCAGACCAAGAATCCTCCTAAATAGATTTCATGGAAGTTAAGGCACTTGCAGATGCTCCTTTGGTGGGAGGCTTGATACTTCTCACATGGACTCTTTCCATTTTTTGTTTTTCAATTACTTTTCATGGATAGTTTTGTTACATTTAACATGTTATTTGTCAGTTTTCAGTACTTGGCTTCTGTTACATTGTTTTCTTCTATTACTGATCCAGGGCTGGTGACATATTAAATTGCCTGTGTTTCCCTTTATTATGGGATTTGTTATTAAATGTTTTTTTGCAGATTCATCGTTATGGTGTGTTTATTCTTAATTTACATGGTACTTTTCTTGATTAATTTTCAGTGATGTGCTTCCCCAATTTTTAAACTTTGAGTCACAGTGTAAGCAGATGATTCTAAGGACTAGCTTCAGATCATTGTGGAGCTTCTATTATCTCTTTTGGTCCACATAAACTCTGGTGAGGGCACCTTATTTTATTTGTGATTCTTTATTTTTTTTAATGTGCAATTAAATAAAATCTTCTGCAAAATGTCTATGTAATCTAACACTCCATAGGCACAAAATGTGTATATCTGTGGAACTATTTAACAGCAAAACTACATTCCTGGCCTTTACTTTTTAGGTGATCTCTATCTGCTGTATTTTTCTGACCTCTGCTTTGTACTTATTTTTCCAGGCGCACCTTGAAGTTTTGGAAAAGCATCTGACATTTCACAGCAACACACTTAAAAGCTGGAAGTCGGTTATAGAGTTATAGGATTTGTTTGCTGAATCTTTTGTGTCAGGTCAAAAGAAACTATGTTGTAAAACCTATCGTGCATTACAAGTCTTTAGGTGTTCTTTTAATAAAAAGACTTCAAATGAATTTGCCACCGAGTAAAAGATATGAAAAAGTGACAACATTTATACTATTAGCCTGTAGCGATGATGTTATGTACTGTTTCTCAGTTTTCTTTGATGCAGAACAATCTGTAGATCATTTGTTTCCAAGATATTGTACATCTCATTCGATGATGCCATCATAAATCCACAATTTATTTGGCATATATAAACTCTTGGCTTAGTATGTGTGATATAACTTTCCTGTTATTCACAGTTATCGGTTCTTATTCTTGCCATGAATTGAAACATAAAATGATTCCTAAAATGTTCATAATTAATTCAAAATAATTAATATTTCATATGAGTGAGTTACGTAAAAAAAAGAGGGCATGCCAGTGATATATAGCTTTTATGTGAATAGCTTTATCATATTTTGTTCATTAACCATATTTTAAAAAATACATATTGTAGACAGCTCATAATTCTAGATTGTAAGCTCCTTTGAGCATTACCCATTGTACACAGCAGTAGAATATGATGGTGCAGTATTGATATATCTGCATTACATATATATATATATATATATATATATATATATATATATATATATATATATATATATATATAATATTAAATAGCTTAATTAATACAAGAATATGCATATAACCTCTAAATCTGTTTATAAAAACTAACTTTTTGTATTGTATTGTAATGTGTATTGTAATGTATTGTATTGTATTGTAATGTGTATTGTAATTCTGCATTTATATGTATAGTTAAAAAACATGTCTATTTAGTTGCCATACTATTAAACCTGAAGACTCAACACAAGTGTTTCCTTTTGGAAAGGCCTTGGCTAATATCCCATAATTGAAAACTGCTTATCAGTTATTATAAAGTAAAATCATGTTCACAATAAGTACTTTAAGTTTCTAATGAATACATTAAATATAGCAATTAAGATAAAGAAGACATTATTTGAAAGCATTATTGCACTCAATTTCTGTACTCAAAATGACCCCTGGTTTTATTAGTAATGGAATCTAATGACATCATTCTTTGACAGCCTTGATCTTTAACCCAGTTTGATCTAAACCAGACTCCTTCGGAATGATATCATTAAGGTAAATCCTTTAAGGAAGGGGCAAACCATTCTTCTATGAGCTGTTTAATGATATTGAGTTACTGAGAATGATTTCACTAACCTCATGCAGAACAAACAACATCAAAATCCCAACTAATATCCAGGAATCCCATTTGTCACTACCATGAAAGTGCTCAGAGGATAAGTGGAATCAAAACAGAATGTATGTTCTAATATTGTTTGACTACCATAGTATCACTTACACAGTTTCTAGTGAAAATTAGATGGTTTAGGGTGGTTGACTCTAACAACAGCTAAAATGATTGCATCTTTTTAATATGAATATAAAATATATTAACAAATTATCAATGTCGCCGTGTTGAGGCTGTACAGTTTGTGACATGCTATAGTAGATTTTTAATATTATATATATATATATTAGTTACTGTATGAGAAAAAATCCAGTATGGTATATAACTTAATACATTCTAAAATAATGCATCGGTGCATAGAGGAAGTTTTTATGCTTTTAGTTCAAGTTACATCTGAGAAAAACACATAATTAATCCAGTGCTGAAAAGTATTCGCTTTAGTTATTTAAATGGTATTTCCAGCTCCACCAAATGCATAGCAGGTACATTTAGCACCTTTAGTCTTTATTTTCCGATGATCCCTCAGAGAAGATTCCATTTAATTCCAGTAGAAAGTTGTAGTATGTTTCCTAGACTCAGTTCTCATAATTATTATTATTTATATATTTATTTAGTGCCTTAATATTCCATAATGTAGTACAATGGGTAAACAGGACATACCAAACAGTGTATCAGAACACAATTTTGACGTACAAAGTGTGAGGAGGGCCCGTCTTAAAAAAATCTTATATTTTTCTTAAAAATCTTTTAACAACTTAAAAGTTGCTTTTAGTGATCAACCTGACTGCAAAAACAATCTTATTAAGCCTTAGTCAGGACATTAGACTTGTGCATTTGGATTTGTACGTACTGCAAATTTTCAGGACTTTGGCGAATTCGGAGATGCCTACGAAGCCACAAAATGGAGTTGCTTCCGGTGACGTCCTCTAGCCCGATCCGCCAATCAGAGATGAAGAGGAAGATAGAAGATAAAACATAAAAGAGAGAAGATAGAAGGTGCAGAAGTGGTCGGCAGAAACGGAACATTTAGTGAACATGAGAGAGAGAGTGAACAAGAATTGAGGTCTGAATGTCTGGCACCTATGAAAAATGTCGACTTGTGGAAGAGTGCTTTAAGGAGTCTGTAACCAGGCTAAGTGCCAGTGAGAGTAAATCCAAGTATTGAGCAGCAATATTAGACAAATGGATGGCAAAGCATGAAAAAATGTCATAGAACCTAGAATGTTCAAGAAGAATGGAACCATATTTGACGTTGATATATGCAACTACTTAGTAATAGAAACATAGAAATATACGAAAGAACTATTTGGGCCATCTAGTCTGTCCATTTTTCCTGATGTAATGATTGAAACCTTGTCTAAGAGTTAGGATAGACATTTACCTATCCTTTGCATGTTTAACCCCTTTGTGACAAGACTGTTTTTATAGCTCTCATGATTTTCTTTAGATACTGTTATTTTGAGCATATAATCTAATTTAAAAAAAGATGACAGAAAAAACAAACATATATTTTTGAAAACTAGACATCTCGTGGTATTTTAAATTCTGCTATTTTAACTCTATCTATAAACTAATTCTACCACCAACCTTTCTCAAAGATTGTGGTAGTAACTTCTTTTGTGTTTTTTTCCATACAGATTGTATTTCAGGTATGAATGTAGAGCTCCTGGTATATGTCCTCTGCCAAACAACACTACAATATCTGATCAGCAACAACTCCTGAGTAAAGTGACACCACTTATGCATGGGATTGACTGGTTATTAGGGGCTAAAAGGCCACGTTTGAGACATATGCAGTTCAGTTTCTGAACTTGGAGTTTTGATATCTTGCCATCATGTGCTCATGTCCTATTTGGGACATCTTTGAAGCTGGCCAATTTGAAGCTTAGGAGGCGATCGCTTCCTAAATTTGTTACTGCACAGCCATATTCAATACGGAGAGCGTTCACATGGGCACATGGGCATTTCTTAATGTTGAGGAATAGCAGCAACATCGTCTGAACGAAAAAAGCAATCGATCACTTTTTACGCTTGTTTAAGCCTATCATGTGCCAGGCACGTCAATTGTCGTTAAGAGGATGCATTTCCGTGACGTGCCAGCTCATACTCCTCCTCTCATCATAAGATGGGTCCAAGCCCGGTATTATGTATGAATGCTTTCTTGAAAACTGAATAAAAAGTCATTATTTTGCACTACGGTATCATGTCCAATTGGCGTGTAATAGGCTAAAGGTAGTATTGACCTCTGCACTCAAAAGATTAGCTTCAGATGGCTTAGGTACTTAAGTGACCAATTGAAACCTAAGTTGCTTTAAAGAATCAGAAAACCGAACAAATAGAAAAAAGTACCTTACAATATGATGCATTTATTTCTGGAAAATATAAAAATTCAATGTATTCAAGAAATCAAAAGAAATCTTACTTTGATATGGCCGTTATAAAATCATAGTCTTTACTATTTACATGGTGAAACCTTATACTTCACTTACTTGTTGTTGAATGAGATCTAATGTTTCATTGAATACTGTTAATTTGTCATTGTTCTATTTAAAACATGTTTGTTCTAGCCATTAGTTTATACTTGCGTCCTTCAGTGACCCTCTGGTGTGTTGTAATTTTAACAGACACTTTAAATGAGGGTTTTGTTTTTTCTCTAGGTTGAGTTAAACATGTCTCAGCCTTCTTTATTCTGTGAATGCCCAATCCCTAAGTGAAAGACATCAACCAGCTGTTTCTTGACCAAGAGCATTGGTTTGACCTGTTCTGCTCTGTGACCAAACAATCATATTTGACAATTTTGCTGTCAGGCAAGGATAATACTTGGAGTATGTCAGTCACCAAATATATAACCTATGATTATTGTTTTTATGCAGCCCACACTAGTCCAATTCAAGTAATTAGGACCTTGTTAATGGTGACATATACATGTTAGCATGTATGCCTAGCAGCTGATGTGGCACTTATTAAAAATGTATCACACTGCACAAATTAATCTTATTTTATAAATGCTGTTTTTACTGCCTGTTATTAACAGCAGCAGTGTGAGGCAATGACAAAATATGTCACAGAGGAAAGTTATGAATAAACTGTATAACTATGGAACAAAAAATAGACTGAAATGATAAGGATTCATTCTCAAAAAATATTAACACATGTTCAAGTCATTAAAGAAATAAGAGTCAGTAAGTGATTTTACCTAAGGTGAAATTTTAAACTATGAAATAGTTAATTATATTTTGAGGAGAAGGGATCAGCTAACCCTCTTCAGTTTAAGACAACCTACTTTTGCCCGTGTTTGGAAAGTGGCCTGTGTCACAGGGATGTTGCTAAGTGTCTACGTTTCACATATTCCCATTAGAAACACGTGTGTGTCACAGGGGAACGTTGTGGCCTTAAAAACGCATGTACAACAGCAGTTTTAAATTATTTCTTTGGGAGAGCAACATTTTGCTGTTACAGTTCAAACATGTTTCATTGAGAAATCTGAATCAAATAAGTTTCAGTCTGTCTATCTTGCTTAAATGTGTAACTCAATGTGACTGTGCACCTCTGTATAATATACTCTTTGCTGTCTTAGTGTGGTTCTAAGTTCAAGCAGAAAAAAAATTACCATCGCAAAATGTATTTGCACTCATCCAAATAATATATTGAGTTACAAAGTTCAGGTATGAGCATGCGTTTGTAGTGTCAAAAGTAATGTCTTCCGTTTGACCAACTTTAATTTGTTAAAAAGAAACAGGTGGCTTCAATTCTTTTAAAATGTAATAAGATATAATCTAATAATGCAAGATTTATGTAGCCATTGGGTAAAAACTAAACATTTCTGAATCAGATCTCTACTTTTGGGGAAAACACTAATTGCTTTTAACAAGCGCAAAAAATGAAGGTGAGAGGAAAACCAGGGATCAGCCTCTTCTGTTTGCCAAAATTTGCTTTACTTCTAATAATGTGATCAGAGGCTACGAAGAGGACACAGAAGCCATTTTCTGAACAGGAAGTATCGCAAACCAGCCCATGTCAGCTTGCTGGTAATTGGGCCTTTGAAGTTTTCTATGTGAGAAGAGATGAACATTCATCTTTAAAGTGTGCTGAGTCTTGGGGCTTGCTTTTGGTTAAAATAGGAATGTGCAGTTATTTGAAACCTGACCTAGAGGTCTCTAGAAAGTTTGGCTTACATTGTGCTGGGAGTGACCTTGTAAATTTAGACAGCTGCTATACTTCTGCTAGAAGCAAATTATTACAGAAACTGATTTTCTTGACTAACAAAAATTAACAGGCATCTACTGATGCTAAGATGGGTTAACTTTCCACTACTGAGACGTGCATGTATAAGTTAATTAAAACATATAACATTGTGGTGGATACAAGAATGTTTAAATGTGAAGCAGACACATTTAACAGTTTTATATGCTAGCTAAATGTTTGTATTGGTGTTTATGGACAAAAATATGCAATATTTGTGTACTTTAATACACCAAATGGGTATATCACAGGAAAATGTATCTAAACGACCTATTCTTAGAATCTCCATAATTATTCCTCCCATTATCTTATCTCTGTACAGCTGTTAAGTTGATTATTGCTGTTGATTGGTTCAGGCAGCTTTTGGGGAAGGGAGAGTACAGGAAGTAAATTAGATAAAACTGGCCCTGCCATCCCAAGACACAAAGCTTAACACAAAGTTTAAACATAACTAAAACCTATGACAGCTCTCCTTCAAGCACAAAAGTGTCCTTTCTATTAACACATTACACATATCTAGATTCACAATACAAATGTTCCCCTAAAATATTTTTATTTTTATTGCATAACAGTATAACAACTCAATTATATTGAAATATATATATATATATATATATATATATATATATATATACATACATACACACACACTCACTGGCCACTTTGTTAGGTATACCTTGCTAGTACCAGGTTGGACCCCCCTTTGCCTTCAGAACTGCCTTCATTCGTTGTGGCATACTTTCTACAAGGTGCTGGAAATATTCCTCAGAGATTTTGGTCCATATAGACATGATGGCATCACGCAGTTGCTGCAGATTTGTCGGCTGCACATCCATGATGCGAATCTTCCGTTCCACCACATCCCAAATGTGCTCTATTGGATTGAAACTGTGGAGGCCATTGGAGTAGAGTGAACTCACTGTGATGTTCAAGAAACCAGGTTGAGATGATGTGAGCTTTGTGACATGGTGCATCATCCTGCTGGAAGTAACCATCAGGAGATGGGTACACTGTGGTCATAAAGGGATGGACATAGTCAGCAACAATACTCAGGTAGGCTGTTGTGTTTAAATAATGCTCAATTGGTACTAAGGGGCCCAAAATGTACCAAGAAAATGTCCCACACACCATTACACCACCACTCGTTGATACAAGGCAGGAAAGATCCATGCTTTCATGTTGTTTACGCCAAAGTCTGACCCTGCCATCTGAATGTCGCAGCTGAAATTGAGACTCATCAGACCAGGCAACATTTTTCCAATCTTCCATTGTCCAATTTTGGTGAGCCTGTGTGACTTGTAGCCTCATTTTCCTGTTCTTAGCTGACAGGAGTTGCTCCTGGTGTGGTCTTCTGCTGCTGTAGCTCATCTGCTTCAAGGTTCAACATGTTGTGCATTCAGAGATTGTATTCTGCACACCTTGGTTGTAACTAGTGGTTATTTGAGTTACAGTTGCATTTCTGTCATCTCGAACCAGTCTGCCCACTCTCCTCTGACCTCTGGAATTTTCATTCACACAACTGTCGCTCACTGGATATTTTTCTCTTTTTCGGACCATTCTCTGTAAACCCTAGGGAGGGTTGTGCGTGAAAACCCCAGTTGATCAGCAGTTTCTTAAATACTCAGACCAGCCAGTCTGGCAACAGGAGATAATGGCATCCCACCAAGCAGAATTATGTTACATGTGTGCTTGACAATCCTACACATAATTAAAGACACACCAGAGATCACCCAGAAATTGTTTATGTCCCTTCATTATTTCCATTTCAAAGTGGGGACCTCTGATGCTTTCTAAGCTTTTATGACTACATATTACTGTATGAACATGGACCTCTACAACATATTGTAGTATTCTTTGGCTTACAATTGCAGTAGATTCAGATTTTGACCTTGGTGTGAACCAATACTGGGCCAGAATCATGAACAATAGCTAACAGTATGACTGGGTCATCAAGGTGTTATAACATGTGTTATGTAGCCATTTTTATTATATTATTATTTAAAACATTTTGTTAGGCAAGGCAATAAACCAAGGTGGCCAAATGCGACCCGCCGGACTTCGAGGTGCAGCCCGCATGAGCAGGGTCGGACTGTACCCGGGAGATTTCCATCATTTAAAGTGGCCGCACAACGACTGCTTTGCATCTGTGCGGCCGCTTTCAAAGCAGCCATCGTGCGTCTGTAAGACCGCCTCCACCGGCCGTCTTACGAAGTTAAAGCGTGCACACACTGTGCCGCCCAGTAGCAGCAGTGCCTCAGCTCTTCGTCCCACCCCTTTTAAGACGTGACGTTCAAGGGGGTGGGCTCACAGAAGAGTTTCTCCTGACAGGGAGAGGATCGTCATGTCGGAGGACAACAGGGAAAAAAACACAAAAAAGTAAGTGTTACCAAAAAAATAGTTAGGGGTTATAGAAAAGGGGGGGGGGGTATTCCCTTGGGACAAAAAATAAATAATACAAAAGGGTTGTGACATTACAAAATCAACAGGGTTTGGCTGGGGGTAATACACATGGCAGTGGGGGCATCAATAGACAAGAGGTTGGTTGGGTATCGCATTAGCCAATACAAAAAGGGTGGCAACATCAATACACAAGGGAGGGGATTGGCTGGGGCATCACATAAATCAATTTACAAGGGTGTGGGGGCATAAATGCACAAAGGGGACAATACACAAGGTTGTGGGGGGACATTAATCAATACTAAAGGGGGCAGGGCTGGGGCATCAATACACAAAGGGGCAAAAATACAAAAGGGGCAGTTAATGACAAAGCAGTGTAGAAAATACATTATTTATACTTCAGTGCGGCAGAGCCTGTCCTGGTGTGTGTGTCGGTGTGACAGAGCCTGTCCTGGTGTGTGTGTTTGGGTGTCGGTGTGGCAGAGCCTGTCCTGGTGTATGTTTGTTTGGATGTGGTGAGCCTGTGCTGGTGTGTGTGTTTGGCTGTCGGTGTGGTAGAGCCTGTCCTGGTGTGTGTGTTTGGGTGTCAGTGTGGCAGCCTGTCCTGATGTGTGTGTTTGGGTGTTGGTGGGGCAGAGCCTATCCTGGTGTGTGTGTCAGTGTGGCAGAGCTTTTCCTGGTGTGTGTGTGTGTGTGTGTGTGTTTGGGTGTCGGTGTGGCAGAGCCTGTCCTAGTGTGTGTGTGTTTGGTGTGTCAGTGTGGCAGAGCCTTTCCTGGTGTGTGTGTTTGGGTGTCGATGTGGCAGAGCCTGTCCTGGTGTGTGTTTGGGTGTCGGTGTGGCAGAGCCTGTCCTGGTGTGTGTGTTTGAGTGTCAGTGGGGCAGACCCTGTGCAGGTGTGTGTGTGTTTGAATGTCAGTGTGGCAGAGTCTGTCCTGGTGTGTGTGTGTTTGGGTGTCGGTGTGGCAGAGCCTGTCCTAGTGTGTGTGTGTGTGTTTGGGTGTCGATGTGGCAGAGCATGTCCTTGTGTGTGTGTGGGTGTTGGTGTGACAGAGCCTATCCTGGTGTGTGTGTGTGTTTGGGTGTCGGAGGGAAGAACAAGAAGATGAAGAAGATACTACAGTAGAGAAGAAGTGAAGCTACAAGACAATAAACATTCAGAGAATGTTAATTGGAGGACTGCATCGGGGTGCGCGTCCCGCGGGACCTATCAAAAAACTTGCAGGTGCGGGCGTTTTTTTGGGTGTTGCGGGTGGGAGCGGGCAGTCAGACAATGTACATGTGGGTCCCAGTAATCCCGCGCACTCCTGCAAGGCTGCCTTCGCATTGCTCGCACACAGCGTCTCTTCTCTTGTTCTGCCCAGGAACCCAGCGGAGTCATGTAAATTTGTGTCATGTCACATGACTCTGCTCAGTTCTGGCGAGACAAGAGAAAAGACTCTGTCTGTGAGCAACGCGAAGGCAGCTTTTCAGGAGTGCGCGGGAAATCTGCAGTTCAGGTAAGGGGGTGATCAATGTCACTTTAATTTAATTTTCACTATTACAAAGGTGGTCTATCCCTGAACATGTGTATGCAGTACCAAGAAGTCAGTTCAAAAGTTGATTTAAACTCTGTCATAACCCTTCCAGGGTTGCAATATAAAATTGCCAGATTTCAAAACATTTTTGGTCTTTTCCTTTAGCCACATAAGCTTCCAATGGAGACTTTATATTTATGGCAAATTGGCTATTTAACTATAAAAAAATTTGGATTAAATACACTTTCAAGAGTCTTGTTCTCTGTGAAGGTTGCTATTGGAACGCAGCTCCTTTTTCTGGAACCTCAATATACTGTATAATAAATGATAAAGGCAGGTTAACATAAAGCATGCTGTGAAACTAAATGAATAAGAAATAAAAACACATATATATAGGTCCTAAGCAACAAATGAGGTATCTTACATTTCTTTACATACTAAAAATCTTCTTTAGCCATCATTTTTTCAGTTATAAAATCTTACATGCCTATACAGAGTGAAAACTTTTTTAGACTGAATTTAGACTAATTTCTAAAACATGATTTCTTTTGGAACATAATAAGATACAGTTTTCCATATAAAATACATATATAGTACAAAATGAAATATGCAGATGTATCTGCTTTGTAAGTCTTACATACACATGGCAGGAATGAGCGGGACAATTTTCCCATAAGTCACATGATGACTAGCGTACTCTTTCTTTAGCAGTGCTCCTACACATGACTGAAAATAAATAAATGACCTTCCCATTGTCTCCAGGTCCTGACAACTTTTTCTTTGCTCCAGTGTATCCAGCCTAGGGTCCACTCATCTATGCATGCTTTTCAGCAGTGATGTCCCTTTGGAATCTTATGACCTCTTTCAGGGTACATGTGTTCTGTCAAAAACTGCATGGATACTCTAATCTATTACATGGAATAACAGAGCTCCATGGTGGAATAGGGGTGTCTGCTTATGCAATGTCAGACCTTTGGTATACTTCTTGTCATACTCACCATCTGGAGTTGGCCATCCCTAATTACTACATGCTGTGTGTAAACAGAATGGTAGAAATCAACCTTAATCTTACCGCAGCGTTTCTGTCATGTCTCCGTTTCAGTCTGTGGCTGTAGGGTTCACAAAATGTTATAGCTATTCATAATACCCTAATAAGATGATAGAATATACAGAAAATTCAAATATTATCTTACCTAGTTAACACAAATAATGACAATTCTAAAACTTTTACCAAAGTGTGAAGTAAAGGACATTATTAATTCTCCCACCTGTGCTCTATAATGGATCTGGACCAACCTCATAATAAAAGATGGGTTTTGTTACATGAGATATGGGTAACACAAGTTCACGTTAAAGAGCTTGGAGGCCTGGACCACTAATCCAAAAAGGCCCCATATTTTCTTGTGTCCAACATCAACACAACTAAAACATAATGAATGTAAAATAAAATAAAAATAGTTGATTGCAGACTTCTCTACATTCCTTCATGTTGTCAAACTCTGTTCATAGTAAGTGTTGGCATCAAATTATGCCCCATTGTGCATGTGCAAACCATGTTTCACTGTAAACCGGCACTGCACATGCACCGCCAATGAAGTGCCAATATGTTGTGACGTTGGACAGGACTGTTGGCAAGTGAAGCTAAACTCCTGGTCATGATAGCCTCGTTCATATAAGAACAATTGGAAAAACTGTTGTACTGTAATGGAGGAGCCACATGTAAAGCCTCTTCTCTGCTCTGTTAATCAGGGGAGAGAGTGATGCATGGAGACAAAGACACGGAGACATAGAAGAGGTAGGCACAAAAGGTAGGGAGATATTCAGAGAGAGCATGAAAAAGAGTCAATGAGAATGTAAGAGAATGCGAAAGAGAGAGTGTAGGGGAGAGTGTGAAAGAACATGAGAGAGTGAATGAGGTTTTCGTTCGAAACGAACGGACTAAAAATAAAATGAAAAATTTGTCCAAATTGTTTTTGACCCTTTTCCACAAGTCTACCATACATATACAGTCCTCATCATATTGTACTTTTTTTTTATAAAATCAACTCACCAATTTAAAATATGCGTTCTACTTGGCTACAAAATTTGCTGAATGTGCAAAACACTAGATTTTCATAAATAGGGCGTTTACATTTTTTTAAAGATTAAGCAAAGATCTTTTAACCAAAGATATAAGTGAAGTACATCAACTTTCTGTGCTTGGCTCTTGTCTATTTAATTTACTTATAGATGACCTTGTAGTGTGTATTTTAGCAATGTCTCATTTTATGCTGATGACACAAAATAGCATTTATTAAGAAATAACTCAGAACATGATGTTTCTTGTCTTGGCATCAGGATTGCTTTACTCATCCTTCCTTTAGTACCCAATACTTCCAGCAAAGGTTATAGGGACAAGAGGTAGATACTCAAAATGATCTTGCAGTACCTGTACATCAATTGTGTAACTTTTTTTCATTCTGGAACAAATGGTCAACATTTCAGTTGTTAAATATACTGTATATTCGTTATGTTTCAGATAGGGGTTGTGCATAGTATTTATGCAAAGGTTGTTATTTCATTTGACTGAATACACCTAAAAAGATATTTACCTTAACAGTAAACTTTATTTTATTATAAATTAAATGAAAACTGCCTTTATTTGTAGAGAAAGTGACACTCGTTATATATGAGCTTTTGTATACAAAATTGGCAATAACATTAATACATGTTCATATATAGTGGTGCAAAAATAAGATGGCTCTGCTCTTTTGAGATTCTAGTCTAATATGATATTGAATGTGAAAAAAACAGAAAGTGAGGGATTGCTTAAGAGTTATTACATTTTTATTTAAATGTATTAAATTTATTAGATGCTTTGAGACTGTGTTAACCCTTAACTCAACTGACCACTCAACATGTGAATGGACCCCAATGTTCCATACTGGACTAAGGGTGCAAAGCAAAAGCAGTATAAGGATTAATAACTCACCACCACATTGTCTTTTACCTCCTAATTAATATATTGGTATTGGTATTCAACCTTTCAGGACCAGGACTATTTTACCGTACATTTAATTTTCCTCGTTCTAAATTGACCAATACCATTACAAATGAGATATTGGGGGTGTGTGACAAATAGGGCTTTCTTTTCAAACCATGTTCATATAAGTAGGACATTTTTTATCAATAGAAATGTAAAAATTGCAGTCTTTCACAGTTCAACATGTGTATAAGTGCTTTGATTTGGAAACCACCATCCTACAAGATTTAGATTTAGATTTTTTTTTCTTAGTTCCTTTTTTCTTTTTTTAACCCCCTTTAAAAATTAACCCTCTTAGGGTGAAGTACAAAATTCATCTAATAGAAGAAGGTTTTTTTTTAAAGAAACCTGAGACTTGGGACACCGGGGAACATTGTTCTCTTACAGTTCTCTGTCTCTCTCCAACTCACAATCAAAGTGCAATTGCAGCAATGTGGGAGCGATTTTAACCAATGAAATACCAGGCTCAACACTGGTTCTGTAGGATCATTTTATGGGTGACATATCTGGTACATCAGTGGTTACATTTTTGTTGTACTGTTAGCTGCTTGAAGTCGCTAGCCAGCATGCTGCACAAGGTTCAACTAAAATGTAAAAATTGGAGCATATGCATGAAGGGGGTCTCGTTAGAGTTGGTGCTGACTGGTGGTGGGTATAGGGCACAAGTGTGTGAGGGGTAAAGGCAAATCCACATGGGTTGATTTTGCAGAATCCCTCAAGGCGGACCACTCAGCTGTAGTATTCATCAAAGTGCATATAATGGTTAGCGCGTCCCTTAACTTAGGAAAGCTGACATCTGTTTCTCAGTGTAGCAGAAACACCATTAACTGGATGCTGGATTGAAGGATTTGTGGGCTTTGAGTGGACTATGGTGTGGCTGCAAGCATTTCCCTTCAGTTATTTTGTGATTTTTAAACCACAAGTTGTAAAAAAATGTGGGCACTTTATAGGAAAAAAAGAACACAAGAATCTAACCACTTTCTTAACCCTTCTCCACCAATAGTCAACAATAGACTATAGATAATGTAATAGGGGGAATAATCATACAGATATCCAAAACAGGAAGTTAGGGTGCAGTATATATATATATATATATATATATATATATATATATATATATATATATATATATATATATATATATATATATGTTGATACAAGGGTTTATTTATTATGTAGAGCTGTAAAATGCAGCATTTGGGAAAAGTGAAAGATCCACTTTACTTTCTCCTCAAAAAGAGATGTTAATTTATGTGACGTTAATGTCTTAGCCCATGACTTTACCCTTTGGTGTCCAGTGGTAATTTATCATCAAACAAAAGTAGTATTTATATAAAAAACAAAACCAGCATCCTTAAACAAGATTAATTACTATAGGCTTCAACTACACTGTTGTAACAATGTTTTTTGTTCAATGTTTCTTGCTCGTACACTTTGTCTGCCTAATCTCTCCTGCTGTTTCTCTTCCCTCTCTACCACCGACTAGATTGTAAGCTTGCAAGAGCTGGGCCACCTTCTCCTTTTGTACCAGTTTGTAATTGTGTGTGATTTAAAAAAAAAAATCATTCTTCAAAGATAAAGTGTGGGGAGGTAAGTATTCACATAGGTAAAAGAACACATGTTATTGCATTGTACATTGAACAGCTAGAACAATATACTGTACTATATCTACAAAAAGTTTTGTTAAACTAAAAGTGACATTTTATTTACTACGTCTCATACCCACTGACTGTGCAGTTGTAAAATATTAGTCATGCCCTGCAGGAGACTACAAGCATAAAATGTTTCTGTCTTAAACAACATATGTGTTAACATATAAGATATATTGTTCAGTATTATTTATCAATTTCCCAACCCAAATCTTACACAAAAAATATGTTTGCTTTCTGTGTCTGCTCTCACTCCTAATATGTCATTCCTTTCCTGTCAAAATAGCCTTTTTTCCCTATAACACTAAATCATCAACCAAACAATATATTTTGTACATGCTGCCTTTTAATAGTTAACCCTTCCAGAACTCCCAGGGAATTGCAAAGCAATTCTGGTTCCCAAAAAAGCTATTTTTGGAAAGATTTTTTTTCTAAGCTAATATGTTAACAGTTTCAAACATACAATTCAAAAATGCAATTAACGCATTTATTACTCGCTGATCTGGCTCTCTCATGGTTAAATTAAGCGCTCTTGACCTCCATTCCGCCATGACCCAATGAATATTGCAACTTGCGAATGAATGCTGGATATTCTTCAATGGCACTTTGCAATATATGTATTCTATATTCTTGAGGTTACAGTATGTTCATGACTCTTAACTACAAAGTGTTGACTTTATTTTTGGTATCTGTCAAGATAAGTCATTCACAGGGAGATGTGTCACTCAACAGGAATGCAGTTCATTACCAACGTCAGCATTGCACTTATTCTCTAAAGTTATTCAGTGTAAATTACATACCTGCTTTGAATAATATGAACATGTAGTATATGAAACACCAAAGGTGCTGAATGAGCAAAACTTTTTCTTTCCATAGAAACTTGTTGATGAGTGTTCCATTGTATAGCTTCATTAGAACTATCCAAAAACAACAATATCTTTCACCAATATGGATTGAACAAACATTTTTAGATTATTCATTTTATTAATTTTTTATGAACATGATTGCAAAAGAAATTGGCCTACAAATCATATTTTGTAGAAAAACTAGCTTACAATTACAAATTGTTGTTACTGTTTGTACTTAAGACCAGTCATCGCTACTTAGTAGATAACACACTCATAGCAAAATGTTTAAGGATATTTAGAGTTTGCTGTACTTTATATGGAGCTGCTTTGTTAAAATGTGTTAAAAGAGTTGCAGTCAACAGGAATAGTCCATGTTTCCATGTTGACTGCACCATTCCAACAGCAGGTGCCTGGCTAGGTGTATTAACTACATGCCTCTGATACTTACGGCACATTAACTAATGCATAACTATACAAACATGCTATGCACACCACTCGTACAGACTATACATTCATTAGGACGAGGAGACCATTTCAACCAATTTGCACCAGAAAAACTATATAAATATCCATCTTTTTACAATTATCAATGAATTCCACAAATATGAACAAGAGAACCTGGGTTGAAAACCTTAGGGACTGCTTGTTACTGTAAATGCTACCTAAAGTTAGGTAGTGAACCCCGCATTTTTCAATAGCAGGTATTTATTATAGGTAACCTGCTTGTCTGCGCATCTACACATATACAGTAGCTTTCTTCAAGGTACACTCCAGTATCCCATGCACCATCACTAATGAAGAATGCATAGTAAAGTACTCTCTAACATTTTGCAACCTGTTAAAATTAAGGGCACTTACCTTTAGAAAAAGCTGCAGCTCCAGAGCTGCAGCTCAAGACCCTGTCTTTGATGCACCACTTCATGGCTGCTTAAAGCCATTTGAGAGCCTGTGCACAAAGGGTATTGTTTAGAAATACTCCCCTCCAAGAACTCTCACTAAGCCAGCACTGAAGCTGAGTGGAAGTGAGTAGACCACATGGACAAAGCCGCAAAAATACTTTTGCAAGGGGGAGCCACATAAATGTAATTGCATATGATGGATGAAGTGTCCTATTAAGTCACATAATGCATTGGATAACATTATTAATTAAACCTAGAAAAACATCACTTTGGTATAACCTTTTTCTACTTATTTTGTTTGCAGTAGTGTTTTTCTACACACAAACCAGTATAACAGAAAAACCTGATTAGACAAATATAAGTTGTGTCATGAGGCTTTGTATCAAAACGCAATGCTTTGTAAGATTGAGAGAACACATGGTTGAAATTGAGAGAAGAATTTTCATGTGACTTTTCCGTAAATTAAATGCAGCTTCTGGTATATGTTTTTTAGCTTTTCTGCATCAACAGATGTCCGAGTACTTTCACAGATTTGTGTCAAACTTAACAACTATTTCACTTTTGACACACACGCAAGTGAATTGAATCTAACATATGTGCCAAAGAACAGTTTTTAGGATTCTAATCTAATCTCCACGGATTACATTTTATGTTTTCTATAGAGTTTATTTTCTACATTTGCCTTATATCATGCTTTGACGTTCATTAGATAATTGCTTTTTAATTGCATTTAAAAGACACTCTACACATTTCTAGAATATTCAAGATAAGAAATGACCATTATCAGTCATTGCTTCACGGCACACGCTACATGAAAAAAAATAAAAACATTATTTGTGATTACATTTGAGTGGCCATCTGAAAAAATGTCTCTCCAGTGGCATTTAATATTGATGATTGATTAGAACAATCTAACGCTTTCCCCTCATATAAAAGTAATGTTATTTTTTTAAATCATCTGTTTCCTTATAACATATTCAACTTAGATTTTAAGGTGATGACATATTCTTTAAGCAAGTCAAAGCTTGTTGATACATCAACTGCAACAACGGAGGAATTGTCTCTAAGTCCTTTCCACTAGTTCAATCCGATAGCTGGATATTTGTCAAAGCACTTCACTTGTTCTCACCTTTTCACATATGGCAGGAAACAGCTTTGTTGTTATGCCAGATAGCCTAGACCTGACCCCCAACCCTCCCCTTAATCAATTATTAACATTCTCCACCTTAAGAGAAGTATTATGCTTCAAAGTTTCACTGTTTGTGTAACATCCATTGGTATGTTTACATGGTACTGCTTCAAAAGGCTCTTTTTGCAGTCTAAAACTCTTATGCCGGGCTAGTTCCTATGGCAATGTGTTTATAAGACAATAAAGCCCTGTTCTTCAATTTTTTTTAAGGATGTTTCTTGTAGCTAAGGACTTTGAGAGGTTTTGTAAATATGCTCTACTTCTTTTTTTTTGGCTTTTTTTTTCTTCTTTCAATGAAGCAAGCAAGTTGTGTGTTGGTATATTTAATATATTTATTTAAATTTATGCTTAGTTGAAATGGTTGGATCTCATGAGAAAATACCACTTCTCCTTAATGAAATATATATATATATATATATGATAAATATTACACAAGATGATTTTCGTTTCGCCAAATGTTTTGAACAATTTGAAAAAGCAATTGATTTTAGTGTAGGCACACTAGATAGGCCAAGCATTTGGTGAGATGTGGATTTCTTTGTTTCTAGTAGAATTATATATATATATATACATACACAATACCGTTCAAATGTATGGGGTCACTTTTCATTTACAATATTAACAATGCCTGCGCTGTATTTCTGATCCATTTCATGTTCATGTAATTGTCCAAAAACAAGGACATTTCTAAGTGACCCCGGACGTTTTAACGGTAGTGTTGGTGTGATGGTCTAGTGTCTACTTACTTTTGGTTATAAGGTGTAAGCGACTTTTTGATCTAGACGAAAGTTAAATAACATATAAATTAAAATCTATACCCATGAATACTGTGATGTATTTCCTCAGCCGTCGTCCTTACTGCTGAGTACCCAGGTTATGACATTATATCCTATACTTCACCTATGACGATACGCGGCGCCCAGGAAACAGCATGCAATGGAGGCTCTGCCATCTTAGCACAGTGCTCTATTGTGTAAACTGACCGGCTGTGCAGATGAGAGATCTCTCTTACATTCATCTCATTGGACAGCAAAATAGTAAATAATTAT
Source organism: Spea bombifrons (assembly GCF_027358695.1). NCBI lineage: Eukaryota > Metazoa > Chordata > Amphibia > Anura > Pelobatidae > Spea > Spea bombifrons. Next base: position 61,011,000 of record NC_071091.1, read on the forward strand.
AAATGTATACAGATTTTTTTTTAAATTGTTAATTTATTTATGGAAAGTGTATGTTTGAATAAAACACCTGATCTTTTTGTAAAGTGTTTTTCACACACAATTAAATGTCTTTAAATTGCATTAACCTTATTATTACAATCAATAATTAACCCTGTGATAGTTTCTTGTGAATGTGTCCAGAACCAGCAACCTAGAGAGTGAGAGGTCATTCCCCGGCCTGTTTCTCCCTCAAAAGCTCTGCTGTTGCAAAGATTTGTTTCCCCCGAATGTTCCCTGGCACACCTGCTGCTTATTCACTAACCAAAGGACCATGCATGTGCATCACACAGAAGTCTATGAAGCTACATGCACTAGAATGGCAATGAGGTTATGCGGACTGTCAGCAGACAAGTCTATGCCTCAGAGCTGACATTCTCCTTTATATCTATACTGCAAGTTTTGGTTAAATTATATTCTATTTTAATTGGATTCAATTCATTTTATTGATTGAGAAGAGTTATAGCAATTGAAGCCATTGGTTTCCATGCATGGGCGTAAGAACCGGGGGGGACAGATCCCCCCCAGTAACTCATGCGGGGGGGACCGATAATGAAGAAATCCCCCCCAGGGCCGTAGGACCCCCCCCCCAATAGAAACGCCGCAAATGCGGCCCGCAAGACCATCAGGTGCGGCCCGCGTAAGATCGGCAGCCAGGGCAACCTATCTTACGCGGTCCGCACCTTGAGCCCTGCTACCTGTGGGAGGGTCTTCTATACTGCACAGAGGAAGCGGAACCCAGCAAAGTTCACGTGACATCACATCACATCCTGCTTCCTCTGTGCAGTACCAGAGAACGCAGAGGGAGGCCGCGCCCCCTGCTGAAGTCTGTGAGCGGCATCGAGGAGCTGCAGTGCAGGTAAGGGGGTGGGGAGGATGTTTGAATCAGTATGCGTGATTGAGGGAATGAATCTGTGAATGAATGAGTATATGAATGAGTGTGTGCGTGATAGCATTGATGTGTAAGTGCTGGAACCTAGGCATGATGAGACTGATTGCTGTTAGCAATCACATTCCTATCATGCCAAGTCAGCCAGTACATGCTGACACCTAGCTAGCTGCCCCCCTTGTGTATTGATGCTGCCAGCAATATGGGGTCTGCACATCACTTACAGCCACCCTGTACCAGCATGTACTGGCTGCCTGGGTATTATAGGAGTGTGATTGCTGTTAGCAATCACACTCCTATCATGCCAAGTCATATTGCTATTTTTTTTGTCCAATTGTGGTGTGTTACCTACTTGTATTAAAAATGTGAGTTTTTATTATCATTTTTAAAGGTGGGGTCATTTTCGGTTTTGGACCGTGAATGTTTTGGTCCAGAATTTAGATTTTGGTGCATCCCTGGAATAAATAGAACTATTTCATTTTTAATTATCCTGAGTCCTGAATTTGTAGTCACAAAACTTTCTAGGCCCAGAAATCAGTGAGAGGAAAAGTAAAGGTTTTGTGTCATTTACTTTATTTTAATCTGCATATTTTATTGAAGGCCATATTTTCTCACAGTGAAAAATGAGTGCGGCCCGCGCACATATACAATTCTGATGAAGTGGCCCACTGCAGAAAAAACTTGGACACCCCTGGGGTAGACAGTGAGAAGGGAGGGTAGGGAGAGGGTAGCTAGTGTGAAGGGAGCGGTAGGGAGAGGGTAGCTAGTGAGAAGGGGGCGATAGGGAGAGGGTAGCTAGTGAGAAGGGGTTAGGGAGAGGATAGATAGTGTGAGAAGGGAGGGTAGGGAGAGGGTAGATAGTGTGAGAAGGGAGGGGGTAGATAGTGTGAGAAGGGAGGGGGTAGATAGTAAGAAAGTGTGAGAGGGGGTAGATAGTGTGAGAGGGGAGAGAGGGGGTAGATAGTGTGAGAAGGGGGAGAGGGGATAGATAGTGTGAGAGATGGGGAGAAAGTGGGGATCTGATGGGGAAAATTGCTGTCCCCCCCAGATTTTTAGGGGTTCCTATGCCCATGTTTCCATGATGCCTGCTGCCCAAAGAATGGTAATGATGCCATAATTAGAAAGGTAATAATGGCTAGAAATCTACATAGGGTTCTATTGAGCTTAAAAGCAGCTTGCAAGTATACATCAGACACAGTTCACAGCGTTTACCAGGTGATACAGTAGGTTCCTAGATCCCAAAATCTGAAAGTATTATATTTTCAGTGATTATGTGGACTGCAGCTTCAATGCTTGAGGAGGATTTTTTAGAAAAAGGAGTTGTGTTCCTAATGGCTGCCCGGAGCAATAGTACCTGCTTTTTATTACCATCTGACATGCCCATAATGTTAATTCCATCTTGAAGAAACAGCTTCAAGAGGATGACCAAGACATCAGCTGCCAACTAGCTGTGCCCCATCCCAGCAGCGTACCATCAAACTGGGAGTTGGAGCAGAATGCCACCAACAAGCTCCTTCAATGGTTTGGACAAAGGATAATGGAGCACATATACATGGGGGAAGAAAACAAAAACACAAACAATAGTGTGATATTGTCAAATAATAAAAATATGTTTATGGTGTTAGTTGCACTCACAAAAGGACTGGATAAAGAAGCCTCATCAAAATTCAAGCTTCAAAAGACTGTGTTCTGCAAAAGCAAACAAAACCAGGATGGTGCAGTATCTTCTATAAGTTGATCTTAAAAGATCAGTATACACTTACATTTAAGATGAAGCACAACTCAAAGTGTATTGTGCAAAAGCGTGTGGAAATAAATCATCCGATGTATATAGATAAAAACTCTCCAATTTATTGTCTTGACGTGTTTCGCCGATGGATCGTCGGCTTCCTCAGGAGAACAAACAAATTAAATGACAAAATCAAATCATAAAAAGTCTCGTGTAATCTCATATAGTATCGACTGTCCATTTAAATAGATCCTTCCGGGTACGTCATCGCGTTTTGTTTTCTTCCCCCATGTATATGCGCTCCATTATCCTTTGTCTGTTCCTGTATACACTTTGAGGAAGAGTGTTTTTTTGGTAGCTGCTTTCATTGTGGGGAAGTATTTATTTATTTATTTATTTATATTTTCTTTACACGTGGAATATTTGGTTTTTTCATCCTTCAATGGTTTGGCAAGTTCATCTACCGGAGGTGCTTCTGTATAATATTCTTGACACCTGAGGAGCCCGTCTCCTGGGTTAGAAGTGAGGATGCCTTCATAATTGAAACATGGAAGACAGAGATTTTCCTAATTTCATCAAACATCATCTTCCTCTTCATGATCTGCAGAAAGGTTATCTTCTCAAAACTGAACAACAAGAAGGACTTACGGGATATGTTGATGATGTGTTTATATGTTGCATATTCATATTTTGTCCCTGAGACCGGGTATCTAAATTTCTTCTGTGCAGACGGCCGTAAGAAGGATATCTATAGCAAATTTCTTGCTATAATTCCTGCAATGAGCGGCAGAATGATGTGTATCAACAATGACCCTGCATATTAAACCCAGACCTTTGGATGCCTGAAGGTTGAAAGTGATCGCTAAAGTAGATCAAAGCAGAGCATGACCATTGAAGAACATCTTGCTGCCTATCTCAGTGATTTTGAATACTGTAGAATAGCATTCCATTTACCCTTTAGTGATTAGTTCATTATAAAAAAACAGTATACTCTGCTTTTTTTTTACTTTAAGGATGCAAATGTAGGCAGAGATCTGTCTGTATGGCCCACACAAATTGTCAGGCATTCTGTTGCACATCTGTCAAGTACCAGATTGACTTCTACGCATTGGAATGACTGTTGGCTTCCCCTGGTCCAGGCACAGCAGACAGTTGTCTGACTTCCTTGGTTTTAAGAACAACCCTGAACAAATGCATTGACAAAAGGATACATTTTTCTAAAATACCCTAATTCTGTGCTAGTAGGAGACTCCATATGTTAGTACAATATCTTATCATTTTAGACAACTGTATGCTTCAAACTTTATGGCACCAGTTTGGGGAAAGTCCTTTCCTGTTCCAGCATGACTGTGCCCCTGTGCAAAAAGCAAGGTTTTAGACATAGTTGGATGAGTTTGGTGTGGAAGAACTTTACTGGCCGGCACAGAGGTCTGACCTCAATCCCATGGAACACCTTTGGGATGAACTGGAACAGAGATTGAGAGCCAGACCTTCTCGTCCAACATCAGTGCCTGACCTTACAAATGCTTTTTTGGCAAAACAAGAACACATTCCTACACACACATTCCAAAATCTTGTGCAAAGCCTTCCCAGAAGAGTGGATGTTTTTATAGCTGGAAAAGCAGATACCAACTACATATGAATGCTCATGATTTTGCAATGGGATGTCCAACAAGCTTGTATAAACTACTGTTCAAAGTTTTGGGGTCACTTTAAAATGGAGAACAAGGACATTTCTAGCTGTAACATAATTGCAAAAGGGTTTTTTAATGATCAATTACCCTTTTAAACTTAAACTTGGATTAGCTAACACAATGTGCCATTAGAACACCGGAGTGTTGGGAGTGATAAAGGGCCTCTGTACACCTATGAAGATATATAATCAGCCATTTCCAGCTACAATAATCATTTACAACATTAACAAAGTCCAATTCATGTTATTTTAAAGGACAAAATTTAAATTCTTTTCAAAGCAAAGAAATGTCTAGGAGACCCCAAACTTCATGTTTATGTATGTTAGCATGAGTGTGTAAGTGTATGTACATATGTGTGCTTGTGTGTATGTTGGACAGAAACGTGAGAAATCTGAGTGATAGCTTTGTGCAATCATTTAGTAAAGCCCTCAGACTGCATCTACATACGAGATATAGAGCTGGCTATGTATCTCCTGCATAATTGGTACTCTAGGTGTTAAAATACAACCCACTGTTTATATTATTAGGGTACCTTGCAACAAATAGAAAGTTACAGGGCTAACATGTACTTTTAAGGAATTGCATGCATTTACTCATCTATACTTGCTTGTATAAAAATGCACAACTAACCAAAAATGTGTGGTTACAATTAAGGAACAATCAAACATGGCTTCTGCCCATGATAGAATTTGAAAAACAGGAAGAATATAAATTCAAGATTATGAAAATATAGAATGTTCCATTTCTAAGATCAATCTGCTTTTCATTTCTGTTGCATACCTCTGCCCACACTATAAACCAACATTTGTGAATTTATTGTCAACATGTGTCTATGGAGAACAGGAAAAGCCATAAGCCGGAAATAGAGATTTTGCACAGAAAATAATAATGCAAGCTAATGTAAAAAAGTAAATAAAGGAACTAGGGACATGAGTACACCAACCAAAGTGGCATAAATAGCATAGTGATATAGTACACCCATATAATAACATATAAATGGGAATGGTGATATGTTGATCCCTCTGCCCGGAGAAAGACAGAAAAGACCTGGAGACCCTGTGAAGTTGCCATTTAGCAAGAGACTCCAGGTATGATTTTGTTAAAAAATATATAGCTCTAAAATGATTTTTTTTAAAAAAATGACTCCACCGTTTGAATCAAACTTGAACATCACCTGTGACCAAAGCATAACTTTTACCCAATGGTTTTAGTGGTGATTTTCAGCAGGATAACTCCAAGCTGCCAACTCTCTTGTTTAAAGATAGGCTGGTTGTGTTTAAAGACCCCTCTTTCAGTGTGTGTGTCCTGGTAAGTGTGTCACATACTTGAATGAATGAATGAATGAATGAATGAATGAATGAACATATAGTGCGAGTGGTGGGTTAAATGAGGTGAGGCCTTTAACTTGTTGTTATTATTCTTATGAGCTCTACAGCAGCTACACTGAAATGTTAATTTTAAATGCACAGATTAAAAGCATTTATTTTTTCATACTCATTGTTAGGCATTTGGTATCTAACAAGTGTTCTTTTTGTAGATCTTATAAAATAGTTTGTCTTATTTCAGTTCTTAAATGCTTGTCAATTTGATAATGGTATGGGTTTATGTAAAACTTACAATAGCCGTAATCATTTCCCAGTGTGTTGTGTATTTAAAAAAACACAAGATGCATCTCAGTTGTTACCATAATAAAATTAACCACGTCCTTATCCTTTTTAATGGATCCCCTGAAGTTTTAAAGGCATTCCCGGGGGTCTTGTTGGGCTAAAATTTGCATCCCAATTTTGGCTAATGATTAATGGAAAAGGCTTCCTCTAACTTGAATGGAAATAATAAGTAAATACTAGGGAGGGAATATTTTTTTCCTGGTCTTTGACAAGATATTATATATTAATTAAAAACTAGATATTAATGTAACCTAAGCGGCATTTACAAAATTTATTCTAATTAATGTTAAGGTAATTATGGTAAATATTCAGAAAAATCAGTTTTGAGGATTTATGTTTTAACATGAGCCTCCACACTGATGGAAGAGACCCTATAATGCCATATCTTCTGCAGAACATGTTAGATAATGAAATCAGTGCTCAGGCAGAGGCTTATCTGTGATAAAGGTGTTATTTCTCAGCTGTGCACTGAGCACACACATTGCTGCAGTGCCTCTCTTACACCACAACATCAGCTGATGGCCACTTATACCCACACCAGCCTCCTAGAAATCTTGCCCAGAAACCGCCACCTATCCTTAACGAACCACCCCCAAAAATTCCTTAACAGGAACCACACAATAACCACATCCACAAATACCACATTAACTAACAGGAAACGGTGGGAGGGACGCTGTTAAACTTCTGCTGTCCTCAAGGAAAGAGAGTGTCACAAGGATGGAGGGGGTTGTGGTTTTACAATATCCCACATAGCCCACCCCTTCCTCTATTCATTTTGGGCCTCTGGGGCTCTGTAAACTATTGGGGTTTTTTTAAAAGTAGCCATGACATTAAATATTTATTAAGGTCTTCGTTATTAAGACAGAAGTTGTTTTTCTCAAGTTTTCACTCGGAAAATTGCATATTGTTAGTATGGGATGCAACACTTAATCTTCTTGTACAATAATGCCATTACATAAGTTATGGTGGGTAAAAGGTGATGAAAACCCTTCCACTTAAATTTAAGGGGTAGTAGAAGTATTATTAAACACTCATCTGCACACACCAGACAAGCCAGAAAGCTTGTTTTTCCCTCAGAAATCTCAAGCACCATGAGTTTTCTGAGGGAAAAACAAGACTTCTGGCTTGTCTGGTGTCTGTAGATGAGTGTTTAATAATACTTCTACTACCCCTTAAATTTAAGTGGAATGGTATTTCTTAGCTACCCCAAGCCTCAACTATTAAGCCAGTATCACAACCTCATGCTGAAGAGTCCCATGTAGGACAAAACAGCTGTCCATGAGTGGTGATCTGGCTATTGTACCTCTTCCCGAGTTTTTTCTAAAGGCTGTCTTGTACAGCGGGCAATTACTTTCAAGGGATCCATGTATAAAGTGGATATAGAGGCAAAGGTGATAATTGTTAACCTTATTTGCATGCACCTACCCAGAATCCCTTGTGGTTGTGGAAGCACCATGAGATTTCTGAGGGAAAAACAAGCCTTCTGGCTTGTCTGGTGTCTGTAGATGAGTGTTTAATAATACTTCCTGTACAATAATGGAAATACCTAGCCTGCAACCTCATAGCTTTGACCAAATTTGTCTAAGCCACCTACACAATCGACATCTAATTAAAGCATTTTTTCTTTGTTATAGAGTTACCAAATATGCAGTGTCATATCTTCGCATGGACCAACTAGGAAGCAGGTCAGGGGGCCAGTATCCCCTCTGCCACCAAACCAGGGATGGGTCACCCTATTTGGCACTTAGGCTCCTCCAAGTCCCATTCCTCAAAGGCTAGTTACAAAGGGAGATGTCTATAATACATTGTTATCAGGTGCCACACACCCTGCACTAATCTTTATATTCACGATACTGGTGATAAATCAAAAGATATTTCAATACGTATGTGGTATATTCATTTAAAGGATACAGAATACATGCATATTTGAATAAAACCATGTTAACACAACCAAGCTTGAAATCTCCACATTAAACTATATCAAAAAGCATGTTCATAATAACATTTTAATGACACAAAGATAAAGCAAATTGATATTATACATACCAAAATAAATATATGAATTTATTTACTATGTGTAGTGTTGTATTTTCAACATATACTCATTTTTGCACAAGTTGGTGCAGTATGCATTATTCACATTTAACACAGTTTTGTTTCATGTCTTTCTGAATTCGTAGCAAATTGAGCAAAAAGGAGTATCCTTTTTCTCTTATTGCAATCCATATGGCATATTAGTTACCAAATTAAGCATTTGACGCATTCTGTGGCGGGCATTTTGAAGCTTGAGAAGGGTTAATCGGCTTAGGCTCAGGTGAACTTGTTTTAGTCTTGATTCAGTTCATTGCACCTCCATAATAGTTATTAGCAAGCTTAAGGACCTTTGGGAGCTTAGTGATAACAATATATCATCGTGGACGGTGGGAAATCATTATGCAAATACAGATGGTCTAATAATTTCCAGTCACACATAGTTTCCATACTAATCCTTGGGGTTGGCCGAGGTCAAGAGGTCCTAAAATCTTTCATCAACACCATAAAAATATTCCCTCATTTCTTTTAATTAAAGCATCTATAGAATGATAAAATATTAAAGACAGAGGGAGAATAAAGTAAATTCTTCATGCATGACTTCTCTTTTTTAATAGCCTTGCTCATTTTTAATAATTTGTGCCTCACTGTCTTACAACATTAGTATTTTGTACTTGTATGTAAGTGTTCACTGGTTTTGCCCTCCCCAGTGATTTGCCTGGAAATTGTCCATCATTAATATTGGGCGGATTATATAACTCAGCTCTATTATGTGCCAAAAAAAGCACACATAATAATTCCAACTTCCGGGACATCCAAAATAGTCATAAAGGGCCATCCACCGTAAAGAGTTATAAGGTTTCTTACATAATTTACCAATTAAACGTATGTATCACTGGCTGAGTGTATTTTGCTAGCTATGGTGACTACAGGAGAGTAGTGCCAAAGGAAGGCAAGTCTATCATGTAGACCAACAGAAGGATAAGCAATGTTTTTTTTTTATTTATTTCATATTAGTTTCAACTAAATAGCAAATGTGTGATATGTAACCCTGACAGGGGTAAAGTAAGGAAAGTGAATGGTAATATGTATTACTGACAAATGTATGGATTTTGTAGCTTGACTCATTAGCACATAAAATACACTACAGATAATCTAGATGTCTGCATAATGCAATATCAGGCGTTGTTTTAAAAGTGGTGGTAATAGAAAGTTTATAAAACAGGCTTGTCACCATACCTAGGATTGGGAACTTTCTAGGGTAGGCTACCCAAAGCGCTGGGTTGGACTAACCACATGTTGGTCCCAAGGGAGCCTGTAGTTAGAGTGAACTGGAGCAGGGTAAAGTGGATTGGGTGTAGGCAGAACATGGGTAGGGAGTATGCATAGCCACACACTATTCTCCTGCCCAGAGTAAGAAGAAACACACCTGAAGTTCCAGGGATGCTTAGCAGTATAGCAACCAACAGCGTGCACCTGCTGATTGGACCAATCTATAATCTGAGTAGTAGACAAAAGAAAAAAGAATAAGAAGATGCAATGTAAGAAGCAGAGCCGCGCGTGCGTGGCATAAAAACAGGAACACTGAAATAGTCAGCAAAGAAGGAAGGGAGACATTTAGAGACAGTGTGAAAGAGAGTGAATGAGTGTGTGAAAGAGCGGGTGAGTATGAGTGACAAGCAGAGGAGCTTGATCATCTGCTGGTTGAAGAAATAACTAAGATGTCAATGAAAGATGTCAATGATAAGGTTATCATTATGGGATATTTTAAGAAATGTTCTGCTAATGGCAGCAGAACGTTGATTTAACCCCAGTAGAACCACCATTTAAGGCAGAGGATGTAATATTGCATCAGCTACTGTAAACCATTGTGGCAACTGCAGTGCAGGACAACTGTTGTTGGCTGCCCGAAGACCTAGGCTCACCAGCAGAAACTAATAGGAGCCCCTTCCGTGCATGTGATTGCTCAAAGAGCCAATCACATAAATGTTGTCTACTGCAATATCTGTTAACATGAACCTTGGCTGTGACCTCTGATAGCAAGCAAGAGAGAGGTATAGAACAGTTCTTAGGTCAGTTAAAAATAATTTTTTAATAAATTTATAATTTTGATGCTTGATCAGTCTATTATAAAGTGTAGGAAAGGGAAAATGTGAAACATGTGCATTTGCAGAGAAAGAACTTCTACTTAAACTCTTCAAAGTGAAAACAGAGAATTCCATTGTCCCAATGGGATACACCAGAGGTTATTACAAGAACTTGTTAGTGTCCTGGCAAAACCTTTAGCAGACTTATTTAACCAGTCAGTATTTACAGTAGTACTTCCACTAGATTGGGATTTGGGAATCGTAATACTACTTGACATTAAAGGTAGTAGAGAATGCTTAGCATACTACAGATGAATAAAGTCTTACTGCTGTAGTCGGGTAATTAATGAATGGATTGTTAAAAAATCTTGATGCAACTGGTTTACAAGGTAAGAAAAAGCACTGTAGAGAGCTTTTGTGAAACTAACTTTATTTTTTGATTGGGTAACTAAAATAATAATTGCTATTAGACTTGTGCATTCAGATTCGTATGAATTACAAATTTACCGAATTTGGTAAATTCCACTATTAGTATGAAGCCCCAAAAAGCTCAGAATTTTCTGTGACATTTGTGGGTCCACATTCACTCTCACACTCTGACTCATTATCTCCCACTCTGGTATTCTTGTTCACCCTCTCTCTCTCTCTCTCTCTCTCTCTCTCTCTCTCACCCTCTCAATGTTTTCCTACCTTCTCTGCTGACCACTTTTACTTCTGCCAACCACGTCTGCTTCCGCATCTTATTACACATCTTCTGTATCTTTTATCTTCTTCTGTCTCTTTTCTATTCTATCTTCAATTCTAAATCTTCTTTCTTCGTCTGCATCTCCACGGACATAACCAAGCAGCTTCCAACAAAATGGCAGCACTGCAGTGACATCCTCCTTGATCTTCCAATTGGAGAAGAGGAGGTCTCCGAAAGTATCAACTGAGGGCAATATGGCAGAACTTGCAGTGACGTCCTCTCCAGATCCTTCAATCGGGGGAGAGGACATCACTGCAAGCTCTGCCATATTGTCCTCAGTTCCCGTGAGTGAAAAATGATGGCGCTTGAGGTGACTTCCTCTCCTCTGATTGGAGGATCAGGGAGATGACTACAGGGCCAGCTGTATTCCTTGGTCTTACCCATTCTGATAAATGGCTTAGGGAATTCGGCCTATGTGTTATCTAATATTTATACCCCTGTGAAACAGGAAGTCGAACAGAACAAAATATTGACATTTTTAAGATAGCTGGGATCCCCAAAACTCCTAGATGTAATATATTGTTAAGATATTAAACCTATATAAAATTAAAACCTATATTAAACCTATATAGTTATTTTAGTAATATCTAACAATAAAATTGTTAAACTCAATGCTATGTAAAGAGTGTAAGCACAGCGCAGTTTTCAATGTGACATTAGCTTACAAATAGCTTCTAATTAATGCACTAATAAATTAATGTTTGGGTTTTTTTATATTTTATTCTTACATATAATGCCCTCTGGGGAATTACCAACTAACTTAATATGATTTCTTTACGGTAATATTTATATGAAATACCACATGAAATACCACATAACAAATGTAGTTAGTTAATAATTATCTACTCAGGCTGAATGCCTTATATATGTATTTATGTTCTATTTGCTTTTTTCTTTCATATTGTTTTACAATGCCTACTTCGAAGAGTTTGGGAAATCAAATGGAATTTAGGTGTTATGTATGTTAGCACTGGGCGATATTTTAAACAATTGCAGATGGGGAAATAGGTTTTTTTGGAATTGACAGCAGTATCAGCTTTAGAACATGTTTTGACAGGCTTCATTGTGCAATGATTAATTACTACTAGGGCTTCCCTGGGTATTCCAATTTCCTTCTTCTTTCAGCTTATGGCTGAAGGTGGTATCTGACGCTAAAGCTCTTGTTACACTGTACTGGAGGAAATGTCACATTTTTACTCTATTTGTGTACAAATCAGATACATACAATGCCATATTCATTAAATCCTTAACAAGCATTTCTGAGAGAAAACAGATATTTGTTACATACTGCATTGAGTCTTATACACTAATCATTCTGTGACTGTTATGAAGGAGCAAAGCCCCTTTCAGAAATACTGTGGCGGTTATGCATCAAAATTGATTCTAGTGCAAATTTTAAAAATGAGTCTTATCTCCATAGCAACAAACGGAAAGTTCAATGGCCTGGACCACTACTTTGCATAAATATCATTTTTTTTTTTTTTACAAAATCCCAGATATTTTTTAATGTTTTAAAATATTATAAAAATTAAAAGCTTTTATTTTTTTGTTTGAGGGTCAAACCTACAACTAATCAGATTCCCTTTTTGTGGTGACTATAGATTGTTTTAACTGATCAGTTCGGTACTCCATGCTGAGAATGCAGTAAGGCTGGATTCCATGGACTGGTTGCAGGCAGCAATGCATTCTGACGTGGGATGACTGGTCTAGGGAAGAGGTTCAAGTGCTACAGATTCTTGTACTCTTGTATCAGTGGGTCAGTTATAAGCCCCAAAAGACACATTTAATCTGCAGTCAAATTTTCCGTGCAAGTTTTGGGCTGTTTCAATCAGTGGAAAGAAAACACCTATTATGTTACTTTGTTTTTTGGATTAGACATGGAATCTAAATATTTTTTCATTTATTCAGTTATTAGAGCAAAGATCTGCATTTGAGTTTCTAAATTTCTAATTATGTTAATTTATATGAAAATATATCTTTCCTTTTTCATGGAAGTTTATATTTTTGTTTCAAAACCCAAATAAAAATCATCTCTAGTTATGCTATTTTCTTCTTCTCAATTCTTGTAGCCTATCAATTTATCCATCCGTTTCTCTTTTTTTAAGTAACTTGGTATTCCATGCAGTTCTAAGTAAGTTTGCACTAAACCTTACAAAAGAGAAAACCTTTGTCAATCACTTTCTTGGATAAAATGGATATTTATTAAGGCCGCTAGAGCTTCTTTACACCTAGCTACTTAATTATTTGATATGTGGGTTGACTATTTCAAATTCTGTCTTTTGGATTTATGGCCACATCCATTAAGCTTTGAATTCAGATGTATAAAATCCCAGTGCATGTCAATGATATCTTCACATATTTCATTTCTCTTTCATCCAGGGCACCCAGTCCTTAAACTGCTATGATGTCTAAACTTAAGACACTTGTGTTATTTTAGAATGTATCCTTAAACCCATTATTGACACAAAACACCATTATCACAAAGGGACTGAGTGCATCAAATTCTGAAACCATTAACTCCTTCAGACCTAGTTATTTTACACCACAAGGCAAGTGCAATTGTGGCATTTTACTAGGTCCCGGTTTAACCTTAATTGCTCTATTTCCACTTTGTTAATCCAGACAAATTTAAACACGTTAAACAAGCGTGAAAAGCAGCTTTATTTTGTTACCATACTATTCATGATGGTATAAATACAATTTTCACAACCGCATGTACTGGGTTGGGTAGGAGATTCTGTGCAGGGACAGGTTCAGGCTTAGAACTCTGCAGGCAAGTATAGAAGGGCCTGCTGGCAGATGGCTGTCTGCTACAGCCTTGGCCACCTTCTTAGGAGCCATCAGCAGGCATGGAGACTGTTAGATGGCAGTGGGGTCTGGGGAGACCGGGAGGCTGACAGACAGCAGCAGATGGACTGGAGAACGGGCAAAAGTGGTGAGACAAGCCAAGCCATACACATGGAACAATAGCACGGTATTGTAGGATAATCCAAAGAATAATCACAGTCCTAACCAAAAGGTGAAAATCCAGATAATCAAAATCAGATTACGTATTCAGAGTCCAAGGGATCAAACCAGAAAAAATACCAAAAAAGTTACAAACTCACACAAATCCAGGGCCAGGAATAACAATGCCCCAGCAAGGGAGCCTGGGGCCACACCTGGTTATAAAGACCCTCAATTACCTGATGGGCCTAAGGTGTGACAGACACTTTCAACAAACAGCATCTGACGTGCTTTCTGTTGACAAAGGTGCATGGTTTTCCATGCTCAGGGTTGCTTTCCCATGATGCCTGATAATGATACTTTTTACAGTGAGAATTTGTGTACCAGTAGAATAATTAAATACTAATTTTGATGTGGATTTGGTAATTACATTATTATAATTTAGGATACTGGGGGTGCAGGGCCAAATTATGCCACTAAGCATCAGTAAGGTCTGGAGGTTAAAAGGAATCTCTATTTGTTAACACATTTTCTTCATTGACTAATACTGCCTAAAGTAGAGTGGACTTTGCTGGATATTTGCTGTATACATACTGCTCGGTGTGTCTAAGACTGACAAGAGTCTAGTGGATAATGTTGCTTGTAGGACAGGACAAGGTGCTGCTAGATAGTGCTGTGCACGTGGAAGTCAAAAGTTGCCAGATAGTGTTGTGTGCGGGGGGGTGAGGGGTTACTAGATAGGAATGTCTTGTGTAAAGAGAGAGGGGGAGAAGGGAAAGGGAAGATGAAAAGAGGAAGACAGAGAGGAGATAACAGAAGAAATAGAGAGACAAGAGAAGAGGAAAAAAGAGAGAGAAGTAGATCACGAGAGATATTGGAGAAGAGCAAAGTCTCATGAATCAGAGCTCTTTAACTGGCTTATGTCACCCTGATGTCCTCCACAGGTCCATCAGAAACACAAGCTGAAAAACTCACTTTTCAGGAGTAGTAACAGTCTTCTGGAGAAGAAATAGTGGAGAAGAAAATATCGCTCCTTTGCATTGACATTATATGATATTTTCAGACTAAAGTAGACTACTATTCATAGTGTGTGTAGCTAATGAGTCTTTTATTCACTGGTACAATAGATAATACCTTTTCTATGTTATCCTATGGGGTAGGTTACTAGTTGGAAACACACCTACCTTCTCTGTATTTTTCAATGGTTATTGATACAGGCAGCTCAGGTCAATTTATATTACGTATTGCCATCTAATGACAATCTTGGAATGCCTCATCTCCTGCTGGGAACCATCCTTCATTGATGCCCCCCCCTATAATGCCTCCACTGGCAAAACAAAGAAAAAAATCCCTTCAATGATCAGCTACTTTATAATAAATATAAAAAAGCTAGCATGTGAGACAGAAAAAAAAGTTTGCGTACTTACCATTACTTGGACCTGTAAATCCACCTCTCTATATGCACAACGTGTTCAATGTTCACTTTATAAGACACAGTCGGATTTTGGCTGTATTTTCCATTTAACTATCACATGAATTGACATGTAGCAAGTGTGTTGTTTCATCCGGTTCTCATATATCCAGTCTTTCTGATGGTATTATGTTGTTGTCACTGTGCTTTTTGAAGTTAAACTTGAAAAAATGTTGAGTGACTGCTGTTAAACTTATTTATCAAGTAGGAAACTGTTGCTTAATGACTTGCTGTCTTGAGGATTACAGTTTCCTATGTCTTTACAAGAAATGACTAGTAGTCATTTGTCTACGGAAAAATCAGGGGAATTATAATTCTTGGCCCTTTGCCTTGGTCATCAATGTATGTCAGCTAACAACACAATGCACAATTGCTACTCCCGCATTCTATACTTCAGTGTAATACTTAAGAGGCATTTATTTAAATCACCATTGTAATAAGGAATTAGACATTCTTATTATTTTATTTTAATGAACTTAAGTAAAACACATTAAGAGGACTAGCAAAACTGGAACAGAACTTTCATAAATCCCTTTTTAATGGGATATGTCACATTAAAGTATTAAAACGACTTTAATTTTCTTTCTATTTTTCTGTAGCGTTCTTGTTAGCTAAATGATCTTATTAGGCAACACATGTATAATATACTTCAACCATGTTATATCATTTATAAGCACTTTATCATCCACAGTTGCATAAAAACATATGTGGAGTGTCAAATTTAAATTAAATATTTAAACATTTATAGGGAAAAAAATTAAGTAAACAATGTAGTAGGGTTTTCCTCTGTCTTTTTTGCTCTTGAATCATTGCTACTTTAAGGTTAAAGAGACAGGTTTTATATCATAAGGGATATCTTTTGTTATTTTAAGTTTTAAAAGTAGACTAATTTCCTCACATGTCTCCAATGCATTGCTTTCCACTACCGTTCAAATCACGGAAATAATGAGACCTTTATTCTGCGCTGGTTCTTCACTACCAAGGGGAACATTTCAGTAACTCTATTGTGCAATTCAATAATATGTTGGCAGTTTATGGTAAAGAGATTTGTACTTAAAATTATTATTCATTAATTTCTGTGACAGCTGAGAAACAAGGGAATTAGGATGAATTAGGGGTACAGCATTAACTATATTTTCTACACTGCCTGTATAGTTATTTTTTCTTATAGTAAATTCCTGGAACAGGTCAAATAGTATAGGGAGAGATTTCTGACAGGAAGTAAAGAGTTACCCAAAGCGTAGGGTCGTGTAGAGTTTTTTAATGCAATCTTTTGCTTAGTCACTCTAGCCGGTTAAGGCCTGTATGGATATCTTCTATGGGTGTGGCTTCATTCCAAAGGTGTGGTAGACCCAGTTGGTCTTCATTGGGTGGGGAGTAGGTAGGGAGAAGGCAGTAGTGAGTGAAGAGTAAACAGAACCTTGGCGAGGTGTGGGTGTGATCAAATGCTACCCCCGTGCCCAGAGATTGAAGAAGTTGACCAGAAGTCCCAGGGAAAAAACAAACATAGAAGCATAAAATCTGACACATTCAACCTATCTAGTCTGCTCTTACCCCTGCTATAAAGACTCCGTAAAACCGTATTTGGATCTTGGTCTTATGCCTCCTGCTGAGAGGCTGTTCTACTTTCTACATTATAAAACGTCTCTACATTATATATAAGATCTTGTCCCTATTGTTTCAGACTATAAACGATAAATGATTTCTGGAGTTGCTGTCATTACTGATTATTGATACAAGATGCTTTTCAATACATCTCAGAAAAATATCAAATTATACTGATATTAGTTTTCCATAGTATAGGGTGTTTTAACAAATACAAAAACTTTGCGGTATGTATCTGCTGGGGTGTGCTAATTCCATTTTTTGTTGTTTGTACATATTGGTAATCAGGGCCAGACTTGCGATGGTGGGACGGCTCTGGTACTTCATGCTCCGTTTTTTATGCTCATATAGCAAGCCGCCCAACGTGTTGCTAGATTCAGCGAGTGTGTGGTGTTGTCGGTCAGCACTCCAGTGTCTCAGATGACTAGTCTGGGCCTGTTGGTAATGCTGGTAGCTGTACTTGTTATGCGATTGATTCTTTTTTTGTATTTTTTACGCTACAAATATACTAATTGGCCACTGTGGTCACAAAGTATAATTATGCCACACTTAACATTTAGCGTGCCCCTTGTCGATAAATGTAAATATATATGCTCCCGAAAAGGGGTTAAAATAAATACATTTCCAGGGGATATATTGATCAATTATGCATACAGAATAAATAATCTTATTTTAATGAAGCAGGCAACATATACCATGAATGGCATGTCATTTTTCTTTGAAATAGTAGCTTTTAAAACAAAAGAATCACAATTGTATTCAGACTGAGCCTACACTGATCACTGTAATTGTTATTTTATTTTTATAAATTTTATTTCTTAACAGTTAACTTTCACAATGTAGTTTTTATGCCGTTCACACTAAAATATCCTTAAATATATTCAAAAAATAATAACTTTACACCCTTTAATATATCTAAGTCTATGAATGTATTCAGCTATTCAGATAATTAGAATGATGCAATGATAGTTAATGAACATGAATCAAAATATTAATAACTGTAATGGAAATAGATAAAACCTATTTTATTCAGACTTTTTGGAAACTAGCTTATTCCATTTACATTTTTATTACAAAAAATACAGGGTGAAGCTTAAACTACCTCGGTTTAGTAAACAGGTTTAGTAATGTAAAATTAAAAAATAGATTATGTTTTGTAATTACTAAAAATAAACTAAGGAAGTAATGGATCTTAGTCACTTTACTTCTGTGCCTTGTCCTCTTACCATATTGCTTTCACACTCATCTGTCGGGTAAAAAATAGGGACAAGATTTGTCTGACAAGTTGTTTCCACAATCTAATGTTGTCCTTTAGAGTTGACTTGATGGTGACAGAAATAAGAGTTATTTATTTTAACTGTGTTGTATAAAGATAAAAGAATGGTGGTCTTTGTGTTATGTGTATATTGGTAGGGCACACTATAGTATTATAGATCGGATATTTATGTAGTATTATATAGTATAGTATTATACTTATTATAGTATAATATAATACAGCATAGTATAATATTGAAGTGCATTATATACATATTGTACATAATTATATACATATTATATAGGAAACATTTTACTGCTTTGCTCATTTTTAGTTGATCTTAGAGTCTTTTGTTGCCATTTTGTAGTAACTATGTATTCTGTACCATATAATTGGACCTAGTTGCTAATTTGATGTTGACATTTGTATCATGAGAACAGTACAACATATTGGGTTTTTAGAGTTTAAAACATTAGAGCAGAAACTCATTTTGCATACTTATAGATTAATCGTTTTAATTCAATGGCTTCAAAAAGTAACTTCACCTTGTTGCGATAAACAAATAAAACCCATCGGTTATTATTAATAGCAGAATCTGAGACCTATCCCATCTAATTGTCTTCATAAATTAATAAAACATAATTGGAAGAAAAATATGTAATTTAGTGTTGCTAATAATAACAATGCAGATGCATAACCATTACTACATTGTCATAATCTAATTCTGACATTATAGTAATTTGCATTTAAATTAAATATTAATTTTAAAATAATATTTATTACTTAGTATGGTCAGAATTTTAGGCTTGAGTAAATCCTATTTTTTTTTTTTTTTTTAACAAACTGACCATCTAAAGGATGTACATTGACACATCCTAATTAATAATTAAATAGCAATCCGATGTTCCCCAAAAAGTACCGATCAACATGCTGCTCCTGATACATTTGGGTTAATTTGATTTAAATTGATGTCATTTATCTCCCTTTGTTGTCTCAGAATAATTTCGTTATCTTATCCAGACCCGGTCTTAAACCTGCATAACCATATCATTATCAGTGTGAAACTATTTACCTGCATATTGCTTATGAAGCTAATTAGCGGTGCTGATGGAATCTGGGGCTAAGCAGTATAAAGAGGAATGTAAACTCAGAGCGCACATTGAAGCTGCAAAAGCAACAATTACATTGCACGTTCTGCCAGGGTATTGGCAAAAAAGTTTTGCCTGTTTTGTTTTTATATGGTGAGAGTTCAACCTTAATAGCAAGCAATAAAAAATATACAATAAAATGCATGCTAATATGGCCATATCGATGACATGCATATACTTACCCAAGGTGACTTTTTGATTCCTTAACCATGGTTACATCGCTCCCTCATTTGTATAGACAAATAGCTTGCCAGCTTTGCTTTTAAATAAGTACTTCATTTTAATTGTACTGTATTGGCAAGTAGCGTTTAGTTGCTTGTAATTGATGAATTACTTTATCTCTACACCTGTTATATAGTAATCACAATGCATTGAGTAATTGTTTGATAAAGAAATCTCACCAAGTGCACCAAAGATCCTTTTGCAAACTGTTCCAGCGCAATAATTTTGTCGATTTACCCCTTTATGAATGTCTCGAGATTTTAAGCTTGCCAGCAGGGCTCTCTTCAGCAAATGTATCAGTTTGTCTTAGTCTGTCAATTCTTGTCTTGTCATACCCCTTGAATATATGTATTGGAAGAAGCGCCACGTACATTTTTGGCGCTATATAAATAAAAGATAATAATAATAATAATAATAATAGTATCAGTGTGATGTAATCAAAATAAAAAATACCTAACATATAATTTGAAAATACATAAAAAAATCAGAAAAGACTAGTGACCAGTGCCACAGATACACTAATTCACACAATGCAAGGGGATTATTAAACACGACAAAGATTTTGGCCTATGGCAGGTAAGTAAAAGAATGGCATCGGTAGCTAGTCTTTTTAGAATTTAGATTATCATGAAAATAACATTGTACAGTATATACCTATTTATATAGGTAGTCTAATACAAATTATCCAACACAGGTTTGACTAGACACATAACTGATTGTACAATGTGATATAACACATCAGAAACATTTGATAATACTGTCATGTTCTTTATATTCCTGCCATCACTGCAGGCAGTAAACTTAATGACAACTTACATCTTAGTTATATTGTAGGTAAACTTTTCTATATTCATAAAATATCAATTTTATAACATCAGAAAGTACTACCATGTGTTTTTCTCATTTATAATTTTATTAAGCACTTATAATTGTTGTATTCTTACACATGTATCAAACAAGAAGTAAGAATTGCACAGTGGCACCTATCAATTTGGGGCGCTTCATATGCCGAAACTTTGTGAATCAACACAAAATGACATTAAGAACATTTGTTGTTTATTCGTTTGTTGTTATTTGAATGAATCTGTAGACATATGACTAGGCTTCCTAAAAAAACCATAGGCATATTAAGATTAATAGATTTGATGTGTAAAAGTCTATACTTTTATTTTACTATTCAGAAGGGCAAAAAGCAGTAATTTCCCCTATTTTTCAAGCACTTAACTATTATAACATCAATTATAATCGCCGTGATTTAAATGGTTAAGCATTTCAGTGTACCCATTATAGGAAATACTATTTCTAAATAATAATAACAATAATAATAATATAAAAATAATGTACAACACATTTTCTTATGTTTCTACTCCTTTTTGTGCAATTAAATATGCCCTGTGTACATTAAAGGGAAAAGAAATGGGAACAAATACTCTGTTACATTTATATCGTCTATAATTCATGGTGCTAACTGGGGAAGAAAATAGTATGACTGACAATCTTTTTTATTTAGTGCTGTTTAGTGACTAGCATAATGATAAGTGATGGTAATTTCCCTTAAAAACCTTAATGAGTGGATCATTACTATGGTGAAATAGCTAGAAAACTTTAATCCCATAGAGGCCCAGCTCCATGCTTGACTGTGCAATAACCAGACATGGCTCTCAATGAGATTCCCAAGCTTCTGTTCCCTAGATAAAATTTTCTCTCACTCCACTTTTGCAAAGGTAATGAGGAGGTAATGAGGCTTGACTTGAATTTTTTCAGCACTTGATTCTCTTCATTCCCCGGCAGGTTCCCATAGGATAGAGTAAGATGTTGGATTTATATAAAAGCTGTGCTGATAGATAGATGGAGGAGCCCAGCCATGGTATTTGAATTCTGCCTGTACGAGAAAGGGGTTCAGATAAATTCAAGGTTCTTTCAGCACTGTCAATTCGTCCTGATGGTTTTCCACAGAATTAGACAATCTGACGATACGCAGGCCTTGTCAGCCTCGCTGAATGTTTATTTTGTCACTTTGCAGATTCTAAACACTGACCTTTGGATGCCACCTTCCCTTCCTATTTTCTCTTCTTTAACAACACAATGATACATTCTTTAAGTAAATAATACAAAGAAGGGGGGAAAAGGGTAGACAGGACTACTGCATTAGATCATTAGCTTAATTTAAACTGAAAGGCCTTTGTTGTAAATTGGGGACGGGAAGGGACCTGGGGACCTTTGCAAAGTATTATGCTGGCAAGCTTGTTGAGAATTGATTGCCTTTGTTGTGATAATCTGAAATTAATTTGCACTTGAACCTATCTTTCTTCTGGGCTCAATTTAAACACTGTTATAATTATGCGCCCGGCATGAAATTGCGAACAGACATTGATATGACAAGGCAGAATATTTTAATTCCCCAGGTACTCAAGCCCCCCCCCCACTTATCTCACAAGGTAATAAAACAAAATGTTCCAACGCACAAGCTTAAGAGAGAGGTATTTGCCTCAGGGTAAACAGTAATAATCAGTGTATTGCAACACATTTACTCATGTACTTTCGCAGTAGGTCAATCTCTTTCTTTTAAAGCGATGTTAAACTTCTGCTAATATCGGTTGATTTGAACACTTTTAAAAGTAAAAAAAAAACACTATTTATTCCGTTTTAGCTGCTTGCATCTAAAAGACTTTGTACGGAAATCTAGTTTAATGGATATTTTAAATTACCCTTAAACACAACCTCCTAATGTCTGTCATTGATCTTTCTAGTGCACTTTTTCTTGTTCTCTGTATGAACTGTAATATCATTATCATCATTCTTTTAGTTTTAACCCAGATTAGTGTTTTTGGTGGGAATCTCATTAACTACAGTTAAGCCGCCATCTCCTTTTGTGCTCTCCTTTGCAATTGTAATGTAGTAAAAGGGACACCAAGGTCATTGCCCTGGGCAGCATTTCTTTGAAATCATCATTCTGCTTAAAGAAACAACAGTCTTTTCAGAATTAAAAGTTTTAAAGATTTAGAACAAATAGTACAGTTATTTTTCCAGTCAGCAGATACTGTTTGAAGACTGCAGGCCCTTGTTTTCACACAGAGAGAAGGATTTTAGCAGTGGTCAGTAATCTGATTAGTCCACTCTTTAAATGCTACTGCATAATAACCTCCGTCTTAATTAGCACGAAAAAAAAAAAGGTGAATGCAAATGACCGGTGCTTTTTATATGTTGATTAAACATTGTAGTAAGTATCTCTACAACATCGACACAACATTACACAAAATGTAAGAATTCTTTGTTCAGTTTGGCCACAGAAAACTTTGTGTTTATGGTAATGATTTATGAGAAAAGAAACCACTGCCCACCCATGCTGAATCCATCCACATTCATTTTGTTTTTTTCTGTACATCTCTTTGGCTTTATCAAGATTCACTTAATCATGTCGTGCACATGGCACTCACTTACTGACAAGCTAAACAGAAAACATCCCAATGTTTCTCTTAATCAAAAACGTTCTTTTATTGAATAAGTATTTTTTCTTGGGTTTGGATTGTTGAAAGCTTGAAATGGTTTATTAAAGTTGGCAAAAGAAAAAGTTCAGGTCCAGAGTGGTCATCAGGCCAACATCACTCCATACACACCCGATCTGCTGCTCCGTCGGCAGATTGGGTTCTGCAGGGTGTCGCCATTGGCTGGGTACGCCTGGCTGCACGCTGCATGAGCATAAAAACAAGCATGCATCCTATCATACCTAGTCAACGGCCACACTTCCCTCATTGGTGGCCACCAGCCTTAAAGTCTAAGGGCTGCCTCGTCTTTCCCAGCCCGTCCCTGACTATTAGCTCGCTATTCTCTACAGTGACAAGAGAGGCAAAGTTATTTTAACTGTTTCCTTGACGTGATCTATTTATGGAGTGACTGAAATCTGTTTCTTGCAGTGATCCTTTTCTCCCAAATATGTCTGAATGAGTTCATTACTTTTTTTCTTATAAGATGATGATTATCAGTTATATTCCATTTTTACTTATTAGGCTAAGTATGCCAAACTTGCTTTTGCAAGATTATTATTATCTTTAGTTTATTTAGCACCAACAATTTACGCAGGGCTTCTTCCAATACATATATTCAAGGGGTATGACAAAACCAGACTAATACAAACTGATACATTAGGTAAAGAGGGCCCTGCCTGTAAGCTTACACATTTTTTAATTTCTATGCCTCTATCGCATAATTATAACAATTGAGCCACACATATCCAGCTGTCAGCCGCACTGATGTCATCAGGCAACAGCCAAGCTTAATGTGCCAGGGCTGTCTGGCTATCCCCAGTCCGACCCTGGCTCATAACCTGTTGGACAGGGAGTCTCTGAAATCCATACGGAAGCCAGCCGCAAGACGTGAAATCGTATACATGCTTCCTATCCATGTATCATAGGTACCAAGTAGGTTAGTGTGCTGGAAACATATGAACATGTGCACAGCAGAGTGCACCTATACACAAATATGCTGTCTAATGTCAAGAAGCAACTACTAGTAAAATAAAACATCCGGCCAGTTTCCTACCCCCCCCAAAAAAAAAAAAAACATGGACAGTGAAGAAAACATATTTTTCCTTGCGTGTCAAAAAATATGGACACGGTACCCTTTTATGCATGAGCAACCTCCTGCAGCAATTCTGCAGTCTTTCCAACAAGAATTCCATTAGGAGAAATACTTGCAATACAGATGCAAAAACGTTAAAAAAAACTGTTAATTGCATCTGAAAAAGAGACCTCAGAGTTCCCCAAAGCTTATGTAACTTTTACATCCTTTTCTATGTTTGCCCAATAAACAATATCAACTTTAACTAAAGACTAATTTTCTCTTGAGTAATGCAGCAATATCCGTTTTCCATCTACACATGTGAGAGATAGACGCAGAGCTAAGGTTATCATTTTGAGATAAGAGAGGAAGAGCTATTTGAGATAAAAGTGAGCTTAGGCCTTGATTTCCATGAACTGTACAAGTGCCCAGGATTCACTCTTTTAGATACTAACTGTGGGAGCCAAATGGTTCTAATAACCATTTTGAAAAATATAACCTAAAAAATATTAAAAAATCTTCCAACTGTATTTAAGCAAGGATTTAAACACAGATAAATCAGTATAAAAAGTACTAACTAACTAAAAAGTTCCAATATCATTGACTCAAAGTAGAACATGCAGGAATCAGATGCAGACTGACCCTTTCATCCTACTAGGTACAGTGCCCTTCACTAATATTGGCACCCTTAGTAAATATGAGCAAAGAATGCTGTGAAAATTTGCCTTTATTGTTTAACCCTTATTTTTTCTATATTAATTATATTCCCATTGGTAGTTTACCTTTTTAGTACACCTAGGTGATTAGGAACAGGAAATTGTTCAATCATGACTTCCTGTTTAACAGGGGTATGAATATTAGGTAACACATTGGCCAAACTCCCTTAATCATTCATCACAAATGGTATAACCAAGGAATATAAGGAATGTTATGTTCAGCAAAATGTTGTTGAGCTTCATAAAAGGGGAAGCGGCTATAAGAAAATAGCAAAGCGTTGAAAGTGCCCATTTCCCCCATCAAGGCAATAATTAGGAAGTTCCAGTCAACTGGAAATGTTATGAATTAACCTGAAAGAGAATGTGTGTCTATATTGTCTCGATGCATTGTAAAGAGGATGGTCAAAAAATTTCCAAGGATCACAGCTGGAGAATTGCAGAAGAATTGCAGAAAGTCTCCAAAATTATAATCCGGCATCACATAGATTACCACAGGTTATTTGGAAGAAAAAGGCCTCTACTCTCATCCAAAAACAAACTCAACTGTCTTCAATTTGCCAGACACTACTGTAACATCAAATGGCATTGGGTTCTATGGTCAGATGAAAACAAAATAGAGGACCTGGACATTTTGTTAGGATACATGGCATCATGTCAAATATCAACATCTGACTGCCTTTGACAGAGAATCGTTCATGATTGGATCTTCCAGCAGGACAATGATCCAAAACATACGTAAAAATCAACACCAACATGGTTTACTGACCACAAAATCAAGGTCCTACCACCCAAGTCCCTTGACTTGAACCCCATAGAAAACCTACAAACTGATAAATTGAAGAGTAGAGTCCACCAGCATCAATCTGGACAATCAGGATCCGGAAAGATTCTTTATGGAGCAATGGTCTCAGATCCCTTTGCCATGTAATCTCCAACCTCATCAGGGATTATACTAAAAGTTATCTCGACAAAAGGAAGGTAGCACAAAGTTTTGAATAAAAGGGTGCCAATAATTGTATAATATGTCACAATTATTTTTTTTTTTATAAACCTGTGTTGTGTTTGCACTTGTTTGATATCCATGTGAGTGTATTTTATGGAGAAATTATCAAAGCAATAAGGACTATTTTTTACAACATTCTTTGCATATATTTAACAAGGGTGCCAATATTAGAGGAGTGCACTGTACCTATAGGTAAAGGCGGATAATCTTATTGTCTCATCAATGATTTCTCAGAGGCTCCACAGTGCACTTATAACTTCCAGGCCAGAATTCTCAGCTAAAATGCACAAGTCTTATAGACCATTGTTAACTATGGTCACCATCATGGCTAAAATATGAACATTGTGTCTCAGAAACTGGTTTGCTTATGTGGGTACAATTAAGTAAAGGTTTTTGAGAGAAATAAGAACATTGGTGGAGCCTTTAATTTGGAATTTGTTGATCTTCTCCCAATTCAGCCTTTGGGTAGGAAAATATACCTTATATAATAATTGACACATTTACTGAATGCTATGTGTAATTTTTTAAATTTCTGGAAAGGGACATGTATAAACAGAAAGTATGCAAGAAAACAGGAAATATTATTAAAGGCACAAACGCATAGAGCAAAAGAGATTGAGTGAGAGCAAGATAGATGTTGTTATTTAGATACAGACAGAGAAAGTGTGAAATTCACAGAGAGGGTGAGGGGGCTTATTTACTAAACTATAATTGAATTGCAGTGAGTCAAAACATTTCATTTCCCCAGCTAGACTTTGCATTATGAAGGGTTGATCATTGACATGTTTCCCATGCAAGAAGGGTAAAATCTATTGAATTACACTATGCATTATACAAAGTTAACTCATCAGGTTAGCGTCATGTAAATGTATAGTTACCTCTGTTGAAATGTTTCAGCTCCCCTGCAAACCCCCAGTTTAGTCAATAACTTCTCACAGAAAATGGGGCACATTTGGAAAGACATATAATGAAAGAGCCATATATAGAAACATCTCCACACTTTAGGCTTTTACACTTTATATCATAATTCTGGCTGCCCATGTCATCTTTACGCCCCAAATCAAATGTGATGTATAGATTTGATTAGGGCATCAGATTCAATTCAGTTCAAAATGTCTGATTTTATTATTATATCTAAGAGAGATCTCACATTTCATGGCTCTCTACAACTAGAAAGAAATTTAAACACCTCTTTAAACTAGTTTCTTCAAACAGTTTTTGTCTTTGCAGAGACCCAGAGACTCAAAGACATCTTAAAGCTTCATTACACTGGGCCAAATCAAATGTATACAGTATATTATATATATATATATATATATATATATATATATATATATATATATATATATATATATATATATACTGTATACATTTGATATATATATTTACTTTTAATTCATTATCTTTAATAGAAATCTACAGCTATGGCATTTGTTTATTATATTTATCATCAGTCAGTAGCATAGAAATCTTCTTATATGTCAAAACACTGTATATTTGGATGCAATTTGAAGCTTTGGAACGATGCTTAAGCTAGGGAAATAAAAACAACAACAAAAGCCTTTTCATTTTGAAGGCTGCATAGTTTGTAAATTACTATGACTCCAAGAGGTTATTCCCATGATATATACATTACAAAGGCTTGAAAGCAATTAAGAATCATTGTTTCACTGTCTCAAAAGGCTCTGAAACAAGACTACTAGAATTACTTTAGCATTTATCAAAACATACAATTGTTGGGAGAATGGATCTCACGCTTTGATCAGTAGCATGTAATGTTCCATATTATTGCTCAATTTGCATTCACATTCATTGACTTTTATTGATTAGCAGCAAGTCCCTGAGTTTTGGGGATCTGACAAGCTGATTGATTATGAATCAATCCACCTCTAATTGAGTACAGGCTGGCAAGGAAAGTTATCTGCAATTTCCCTGAGCACTCTATTACAAGCGAAAAAAAAGATCTGGACTGGAAAAAAGGACTCAGTTTTACTTTTACGTAAAGAATGGGAGTACACTCACATTTATTAGACATTTGAACTGAATGACTGAACAGAGCACATGGTGAAAGGTCTTGTCGAAAACACTGGTCATAATGCTGTTTAATAATGTTTTAGGGCTGCATGGCGCGTAGTTAAACTGATGTTTGATTGTACAGGTCGATATAGACTGCTGGCCTTTCAGATATGACAGGCTGTCTTAAGCACAGCAGGAACATGATGCTTGAGGGGTTAAGTGTTACTTGCCTCCTGGCTTCCTACATGGCCCTCTGTGCAGACAAACAAAGATGAGGTGTGGGGGACATCCGTCACTCTGGCTGATGACATGATGGATTACCTTTGTCACTGTCACCAGAGTAAAAATCACTCCAGTACTGATAAGGTGGCCTTACTTGCCAAGAATGATGTTATTTTCTTTGTCTTTCTTATTTTTCTTTCTCAGTTCAATTTGCTACTTTCTTTGTGAAATATTCCAGACCATGAACTTAGAACCGAGCAGTTCTTTTTTTACCGAGAATCATTTTACAATAACCACCTGCATTATCTCGTTCTATGTGTAACACATACTATGATTCCCTCCCTAACTTTTGTAGCAGATAGATATTAGTAAATTATATGTTTTTTGTTTTAAGTTCCTCATATTGTAAATGCCTATAGAATACCCACTGTGTAACCCTTCCCTAAGCCAAAACAGTATGCTGTCATGTATTTAGGGCTCTATTCAATAATGACATTTTTCTAGGCCTGTTAATTAATGAGTTTACAAGACCAACTTGGCCCTTCTCCTGTGGAAACGTACTGGGTTCCCTCCCTACCTGAAACCCCAGTGTGTCCCATGCCAACACATAGAGTATCTGCAATGTTGTAGGATATTATGTACACTCATATGAATCTCACCTCTTTATGCAATGCATGTTCTCCAGTGATGTTTCCTGTAAGACTGAAAAAATGTAAATCCCTCTGTTTATACCAAGACAATGTATAGGCCATGCCTGCTACACCTTTTTGTCTGTGGTAAAGATGGCACTGAGACTAAACATATAGAGGATCAGCAACAACAGAAATGCTATTACCATCAAACACATTATGACCAATCAAATAAAAATAAATACTGTTGATTAATTAAAAACCCAAATTGGGCTCTGCAGGTCCGTCAAATAGCTTCAGATGAGGCGTTGTCCATGTAATGTTTGTTCACTGGTCAAGTATTTTTAGATCTCTTCATGATATCACTTGACTTCACTTCACTTCTGGTGTCCCAGGAAGGTTAATCGGAGCACTGATGAGTAGTAATGGAGATGCAAATTATCATCTAATATATGGCTATGGGAGGCTCATATCTGAGTCAGATTGTCCACTGAACCTACGTTCTTCTTCAAGAACCAAGTTTTATGGTATTTTTCTAGATTTAATTACTCAATAAGAAACACAACAAATAGCAATTTGTAGAGAGATTGCAAAATAAGTGGGTTCTAATTTCCATTCTTAATGTGATCTCCCCTGGAGTCATTAGTAGAGCCACAAGTAATCCTTCAAAGTCCTAGCAAAAATGTAGTGAATGGGTACATCTCATGCGCATTTAATTTGAGCATTAACATGTGCTTGACATTTTTGGTGTTTTTCTTATTCAGGATTTCATTAGAGCTCGGGTTTTAATTGTAAACACATTATTTTAATTGCACTTATTTAGATAGTACAAACAGTTCACACAAGGGTTGACGCAGTAAATGTGTACAACAAACCGCAAGCGGAAGTTGAAAACTGCTTAATACTATATATATATATATATATATATATATTTCAGAATTCTGTGTCACTGTATGTGTGACCATCGGTGGTATCACCCTAACTGACCTGGGGAGAAGGCTCAGGACAGAATACACAATTCCGCCACCTGGTGGAAATAGGCAAAAAGAACCCCCATAAACATGCTTCAGTGCAAAACCGTTCCACTGTCCTCCACCACTACATTATAGAACACAACTGTTTTATGCTAGATTCTCGTATTGTCTTCACTATGCCTTGGCGGTTCCTAAACCCACTGAAACCAATGCATTTTGAGCCTGTACATGTAGGGGCTTTGTCATTAAGGGGTTAACATGACTTTTCCAAGATTGAAAAAAAACAAATCATGTTATACAACCAATTATGGTAATCTTTTTTTTATTTTAGTTTGGAGGTAATTGAATATACAATATTAATATACAAAGTATTATTTTACAATTATGCACTGGTCTAATCTGAAAAGTCAAATAGCCTTTGTTCTAAAATATTACGCGGGAATGTCTTTTCTTTGATGGCTTTATTTTGCATTTTTAATCTGGTCTATACTCATTGAGTAAAATCTGTGTGGTCTGAATTTTAATCCCCAAACTCAACTGGTGTTTTTATTGCATGTGGTGTGGCCTTGGACCGCGGAGTGTTTTAAACATACATAATGAGCTTGAACTGTTGGCTCTTTTGCTTCTCTCCGTATGAACTAATGGAGTCTTTATTTGATACCATTTTTGGGACAACATAAAATGAGTAAAAATACATAAATTTTACCTTACAGCTTTTTCTGTGTTGCCCAAATAGAAGTTTCAGCTTCAACGTTCTATTTTTCCCTTGGGCTAACATGGCTACATTTTTCTTACACTATGCAGTAGGACACATTAAACCAATAAGAACTGTATTAGCGTGTTAGAAGTATCATTGCCTTTTTTTGTAAAACAGTTATAAAGCCTAAAAAATAAAATGCTTTTCTCCTTGGACCTCATGTTTTATTAATAAATGTATTGACTACCTTAAAAAAAAAAAATTAAATATATACACAAATGCATGGCTATGCTATTATAGTTTTAGTATTTAAATATTGAAACATACTGAAAATAGCAAACAATTATTATTTGCTGCTAAAATTAGTTCAGTAATACAATGAAAAAAAAAAGTGTGTATAGAATATTTTATATACCATCAGTTAGGTCAATCCTTTTACAAAATGGTCACCTCGTTTCTCCTTTCAACCTGCTACACCGAGAAAGAAAAAAAAAGTGAATGGTAATTCATCCTTTAGAATTCCCCATGAAGCTAGTTCTGGAGTTGCTGCCAAAGATCTGAATGCTTTTTCCTAAATCTCTGTAATCCAATAAGCTTTTGTGTTTAGCAGCTTGTTTTGAAACTTGTATAGCACCCCAGTCTGTGTCTCCGTATGTTCGTTTGCAGGCAGGTGAGTGCCTGAGGGCCTTATTATTATTCAAGCCAGGGGGCTCTCACAGCCCGGACCAGAATGTAATTTGTAATTAACTGTCATTTACCTCTGTCTGCATTGAGTTGTTGTTCAAAAGACAATGTATCTGTGCCGGCCACTCGTTATTCTTTGTTGTAGGTGTAATGGTTCTCAGATCTCCCAGTTCCATACCCTTCAGGAACACAATTGCCTGTTCTTTCTCTTAAAAAAAAAAAGATGGAATTTCTTAACCTTTTATTTTAATTAAATAAATAAACATGAACACATAAAACACAACTGTTGGAGCATGCAACTAAAACGTAACCAGTAATGTTTGCGGTTGTCTAATGCGTACATGTTTATGCCTTTAGAAGAAATTAATTACATAGATAAACATGGCTTTAGATAAAAAACTGTAATCAACGTAAACACGGTCTCTTTGTTAGGGTTATTCCAATACGGTGAAAAAAACATGTCAACAAGTCATTCATCAACTGTTAACGCCCAGCTGCATAAGGTTGAACACTGCTATCAGAAACATATTAACATAATTAAAACTAGCTACGTAGTTGTCAGATGCTGAAAACTAATTGGCTGTGTTTTTCTTTTTCTCGGTGCCAATCAAAACGCAAGAAAAGTCAGCATAGATTTACTAGTAACTTTCATCGATGAATATTTTTTTATATTGACGCCTGTTGTGTGGTTTTTACTCTTCCCTCTATAATGATAATGCAAGACATTGAACAACGTTGCTACAGAGGAATGTGGATTATATGATTTGGTAGCCCCAATCTGTTACATTCTACATGGTTTAAAGCAAATGAATTGGTTTGTAGCAAGTTATAATAAATTCCGTGCCTCCTTTTAGTGGATTTAACTGTTATACAGTTTGCTTTACTTTACATTTATTTATAATGTATGTAAAGGTGGCACTATCATGTAAGCAGATTAAGCAACTGCTTAAAGATGCAATCAGAGGAGGGAAGAGAGAACCTTCTATGACCATGATCTATGG
Source organism: Spea bombifrons (assembly GCF_027358695.1). Lineage (NCBI taxonomy): Eukaryota > Metazoa > Chordata > Amphibia > Anura > Pelobatidae > Spea > Spea bombifrons. Next base: position 61,043,024 of record NC_071091.1, read on the forward strand.
CAATTTTATATTGCTATACTTATATCTTTTTCAACTAAGGATTCAACAGAGCTGCTTATGTGTAATCCATATATTCTTAAACAATGAACACCCTATATCTATTTACCTAATACTGAAAATAAATAGTAAATAGTAAAAAAAATTACTCAATATTACTCCCTAGAAGGATTGCTACATGCCGGTCTAAGTGCGATTAAGCTTTCTTTAGTGCGGTAGTGACATCACCGATAGCTCAAAGCCCCAGCTACTCAAGAGCATTAGAATGCATTTCATGCTTGGCTTACTCAAAACTGCAGAGCTAAAATTTACACCTTATTTGATGTTCTTCTCCCTGCTGTTAATTGGTAAAGGGAGCTCTGACCCTTTTGATCTCAGTTACAATCCTCTAAATGCCCAGGTCTGCTAAACTGTTCAGCAGGAGATGCTCAGCAGTTGCCCAGTAATGTGAAGCTTTTTTTGGCTTTCTTGCCTTTGGTTTACATCCAAGTTTCACAGGAATAAGAGATGACAGTTGTTATAGATATGCCGGTTTAATTACTTGTCAGCTTATAGTTGATATCTCAGCTAGCCAACGAGGAAGCTTAACTTTCTTGTAGTAGCTTAGAGTATGGCCAACTGCTGCAATACATTATTTGATGTGTTCAAGCACGTTTTAAGAGAAATATTTTATTATCCAATTGGAAAGGATTAATGCTTGACAAAAAAAAATCTTATTGTTTGTTATGTACATAACAACACATGCCTGCACACACACACACACACACACACATATAAAATATATTAATATTGTTATTGTTAAAAGCACCAGTACTTTCAAAACAGAATATAGTTGAAGAGTGGGAACTTGTGTCCCAGGCTTTGTTCCTTATAGGTAACCTTGCTTGATATTTGCTATTTCCAACAGTCCCCAGGGATTATCTTCCTTGACTTAATTTGATTGAGTATTATTATCATACATTTTCTCCCTATGTTCCCCTATAGGCAGCACTGTCATAAGCCAACTCATATGGTCCCTTAGCGTGATAGGCTTTGTATGTGTTTTGGATAGGTGTTTCTCAAACTTTCCATACATGAAGGCCACTGGAAAAAGTCACTGGTACCAGAGGGTCACCCCTTATTTCTTTTAAGCTTTTAGTTAATGCATCGCTCCCTCCTCTCACTATGTATATTTTTGTTAATTTCTATGGCTATATGCTCTCACATTACCTATATCATCCTGAGCTCAATGTTGAAAGATGAGGTCCTCCAGTCGTTGACAGATCATAGTTTGAGAACCACCACCACTCAAAGCAATCGAGAATTCCTTAGGTTATTTTTTTCTGGATTTCTGAGCATTTCTAGAAACATGGACCCATTCTCACAAATCCTCCACTTTTCCTGATTAGTTATGAAAAAATGATAAGTTAATATGTTCTATAGTTTACACTGTTTAAATTATTTGCTTGTTCACTGTCCACTCCAAACTGTTTAATTATTACAGATTTTGAAGCACATCTCTGCTCGGTCCTGATGATTTTTCATAAGCTGTTATTTTTTAAGTACACAATATGTAACTTATGAACCAAATATTTGAATACGTTGGACAGTCTGCCCGAATGTGTACTGGGAATAGAAGCTGGCAGGTCACTTTTACAACTTGATGGCTTACCCCCAATAAAGCACACCACAACATGAACTGTTTCTCTATAGCATCTAAAGACCTCCTTCTCACCAAATGCTGTTAGAAAGGATTCCACTATTTATGCCGTGCTTTGTTATCTAAAAAGATACATAGCTTTCATTGAAGTTAAACAGCTTATTGGTTACTATAGTTTCCCTATTGCTCAATTGAGAGCAATGAAAGGCTGATTACAATGGGTTTAAACTCCAGTTAGGACACCAAGTTGTGTGAAGAACAAGAAAGGAGATACCTGTTTCTTTGTTATTGAAGTATGTTACTCTTGATTGAAATTAGTAAATGAATGAACCTATACTGTAAATTCCAAGTCTTTATCATAACAATGTCCTATTTAAGCACCTACACAGAACTAACCGCATACATTTAATGCAATTTCATGACAGCTTTAATTAGGCAAATCAATGTCAGATTAAATATACCACAGGAACAGCATTTTTGTTTATACGGTTAATTAAAATATTTTCCCAGAGGTAGTTGGAATATCACTCTTCATAAGAATATAAAAAAATGGCATGTCTGTATTGATGCAAAAAATGTATTCTAAGAAGTCAGTATAAAAATTTAAGAGGGTCTAGATGATACAGTTCAGAATAATACAAGTGCCTTTGTGCCTCTGGAAGCAATGTTTGCATCCAAAACAGCGTGACTAATAAAAAGTTAATTTGATTTGATAACCGAAAAGGGCACACTTTTTGTTCGAGCTCATGCATGATTTTTTTTCCTGAAAAAAATAGATTGCTCCAGTTCAACTATATCCATTTGATACCTTTGATCTTAATTGTATCAGCTTCCCAATGTCGAGATATACGTATCATCAACTTTACATAATCAGACTGAAATGGAACAGAGGGTTTAATTGATTTCATAGTTTAGAGAACCGAAGATCAAGGGCTGGGAGGGACTTATATAGAAATATTGCTTCAATATTGCGTTAGTACCTAACCCACCTACTGCTAAACTCTTTAACTTTAAAGCCTTATAAGAATCATCATTTGGATTGCCTTCATTTTTCATTCCTATTCTTTTCAAATATTTGAGAGCTGTGTATGCGTAATATGAAGATAGATATATCTGCATGGATCTCAGAAGAAATACTTCTTTGCAAAAGGATCATAATTGCAACCTACTTACTCAATTTGAAGTCAACCTTTTTTTTACATATTATGATAAAAAGCATCATTAAAAACAACTGACAAATGTAAAAAAGTATTTGTTGTAAGGCGATCTACTGACTACAAAGACAGTTTGCAGGATAGTAGTTTTCAACACCCTTGCATTAGCAAGAGCAAACCCTTGCAAGAAGGTCTTAGCTGGCCATGCATAATGCATAGGTAATGTGAAGGATTTCTTAAAACTCTCCTCACAGATTAGACTGTAAGCTCTTCAGAGCAGAGCCCTCCTTTCCTAATATATTCAGATCCAAAATGTCTGTAGACTCACTACTGAACTGCCCTTAATTTACCTCTACTTTCATTAAACTGTACACTGTACCCAAGCGCTACTTTTTAGGTTTAAATGTCTAATACTAAGATGATGTCTACTCATGTCAAGGTGGAAACATCCTACAATTCATTATTTAATACTCAACATTGATGTTTTATATTGAATTACTAACAATTACACAAGAATTTCATATTTTAAAATTCTTTGTGATCAAAATCTAAAACCCTATACTTTAAAATTGAATTCTAAATTTGTTATTTTTTAATACACTTTGAAAACCAATGGTAAATAATTATATGCTGAAAATGTAACTTTTTAGAAATTGTACAAGTATTTTAATTGTTTTTGGAATTTTTAATAAAAAATGCTAAAAAGGATTATTCTATTTATTAAATATATTAATACTATTTATTAAAAACAACTACATCTGGAAATTGTTTGATGGTGTTGAAGGTTTCACCCTGATGACAGTCGATAAAATTCAAACTAAAGATGACTGTGTTTGCTTACTAAACAACAAGGTTTTATCACTAATTACAATCCTTTATTACCAGTAGTTTAATAGTTTTATTGTAGGCCATAAAGCATTCCTGGAGGGGAGTTAAGAAAAGAAATAGATTTTGCCTTTCTGACATCTTCATCTCTGCTCAGTGTCATTATTTAATGATCATTAATGATAATGCTATCTTCAATTAGAAAACAAAATAAAATTTGCATGACGAAGCTTTATCAGAAACAGAAAAGGACTATTCACCATTTAGTTGAACATGCACGGATTTGTGCAAATGTTGTGGCTTCAAGAATCTCAGCATTAAATAACTGAAGATCTTTCAACCTTGAATGGTGGAATTAATGAATTTGGCAACTTTTTTGAGGCTCTATATTAACAATGTTGATGTTTGAGGTCCATTGTTTTATTCTTTAAAGGGACAGTCACAACGAAATCAAAAAGGAATCAAATGTATTTAAATACACAGTCGGGAAGTTTTATCAGGTTAAAAAAGTTGTTTTTCCCATGATTGTAAAGGTAGTGGCGCGTGACCATTTGACCTCTGTTTGCTTATGCAAGCTTACAATAAGTGATAATTATATTGTAGGCAGTAATTGAGGTAAACTGACAAATTTTAGATAAGAGTCTTTGTCTAAGGAAAAGGGGAGGGTTGTAATCTCAGAGCAATTATCTGCTTTAGATGTTATCACTTTGGTAACAAGTTTGCATAATCCCAGTGCCCTGCATGATGCCCTCCATATTTATGTGAATAGTTACTTTGAGATCTGTTAGATCTGCTCTTTTGAACATATGCTGCAAGGTACATGTATCCAAAAAGTTTTATATCTACATATAAAATCTACATTTTTTAATTATAAAAAAAATTAAAAGAGACCTTTGGTAGTTGTGGGATGCAAAAGCGCATGCAGATATATTTTCCACACGTATGTTAAAAACAGTATAAAAGTACAAATAATTATAATAAACAATTTGGTGTAGCTTTTAGAATTTAAGCTAAACTATTTAATAGGACTTTTATAAAAATGCCTATTTAGTACCAAGGATAGTATCAAAGGAATCTCAATGACCTACCTCTTGAAAAAAAAAGAACATCTAATAACTTTAAGCCATTGACATCGCTATAAATTCATACACGTTCCCTACTTCTTTTGAGTTCGGTAAAGATGATAACTTTATTGGCTAACTGAAGGAATCTATTATACTTCAGTTGTCCAGTAAAGATATCATTATTCCATTTCTATGGCTAGCGTGATACAGCTCTATATCTTTTGGGTTTTGCAATGTATAAACAATAGGATATCATGTATTCACATAGCAATGTCAAAACTCATTTTACTTTCATTTGTTGTGTTTTATAGGTTGGCTTATACATGTACACATAATATTTCTAATGTAATAGTTAGATAAAAATTGGAAAGAGCCAAACTGGGTTTTTTTTGCCTTCTTTTGGATTAACAGCAAACAATTAACAGATATAGGAGAGGCTGAACTTGATGGACGCATGTCTTTTTTCAGCCTATGTAACTATGTAGCTATGTAACTATGTAACTATATAACATAATCAATAACATGGAAGGTAAAAAAAAACACATTACTTGAAATAATGGATCTTACTGATTACTGATCAGATAATATCATGAAAAATGGAGGAAAGTTCCATCTTTAATGATGGTTTTCTTGACCTAGTCATTATGATGCCCTGGCATGTTACCGGTAATCAGGATTGTAAAACATGTTTTAGTTTGTAAAGGAAAATGGATTGGTAGTTGTCTAAGATAAGTATAGAGCTGTTCATTGTACCAACATAGAAAAATATGTAGAGGCACATACGGTGACATGTCCAAACCTAGGGTGAAATGCCCAGGGAAAGCATCCCCACTGGTACAAAACAAGGAGGGCAGATCACCCTCTTGGGCAATCATGCCCTCTGGAGTCCCATCGCACAAAGTGATCATAGCTGCGCCTGGATATAATGTCATATCACGTCACTTTGTTTCTTAAAGGCACAGGACCTTTTATTGTGCCTGGGAAGCCGACTATGGAGCAGGAAGCAGCAGGGGGCGCTGCCCTAGGTCTGGCCTAGGTCGACCCCAAGGTAAACACATCACTGGGCACGTTAGCTTACTTAAGGGGTCTCTTTTTCATGGTTTGAAAAGTCGATTTTTTTTCCTAGACTGTATCTTGAAATTGAAGCTTTTTGTTGCATAGTTGCCTTCAATAAATAACCTTTAACTTAAAGAATTGATAACGGAATAAACCAAAGGTGCATGGGAATATCCTGTAAAAGCTACATTACCTAAAACAAGGGAAATGCCCACATGTTAATAACAGAGATAATTGTACTTAAAGAGAGTTTCGGTTTATTACACTTAATTTGGCTGACCATCCATTTCTATTTTTAACATTGTTGTTATCATACCATCACACTTGAAAGAAAAGGGGTTTTACGATCATATCTATATCTTTGAGCAGCTTCAGCCTCAGCAGGGATGATATTTTTTATTATATCTTCCATGCTGTTATGCAGACAAGGAACAGTATATCGTTCATGATGGATATAAGCAGTGATGAATGAGCATTGACTAATACAGCATAGGCTTTTTGTAGTTCACCCTTGGTATTGCAGTGGTGATTCCATTCATGGCTTGATTTGTTGACACAGTAAGTCTAACCATTCACTTTTTTCATATCTGTAGCATCTCAGTTTTAACTTTCTAGGTCTCTTCTTTGAAGAGAGGAGCTGTTATTGTTCTTTAGTTTGGCATGAAAGGTGTTTTTCAAAGTGTTTTATATTTAGGAATATAATCTATAACAAAATTAGTAGAATAATCATCATCCAGGATGATTAATCTTTTCTTGACGAAATTACTACCTTCCCTAATGACAAAAGCTTTTTTTATATGTTTGTTTAACTATCATTTGCATATACATGTTTAGTTTACCAACACAAATTATATATTGTTTTTCTATTAATTATATATTGTTTCCGTTTTATCTTTTATAGATGTAACTGGGCAAAAATATGTTAAGCAATATCCCCTTTGTATAGTGATACCATAAACACATTATTATGTAGGGACTCAATGCTTCTTTGTTTATTACACTTTTTATTATTATTTTTTTTTAAATGGGTTGACGGTAGCCATTCTAGTGGTGTTCTAAATGTTTTATTTGACATAATTAAACTATTTTGGGCATTCAACAATATTAGGAACTGTGTTTCTAATATTTATCTTACTGTAATTATAAAAATATTCACCAGGTGGAATGATTTTTTAAAATAATAAAATATTATGTACTAAAGAACTCAAATTATATTCCTACTTTTTCTGTATTCTGCATTCTATTTTCTGTCATCTACAATCAACAGTTTTTTTCATTATTTTCCTTTTCCTGCACATTCTCCTTTTTCTCCTAAGCAGCACATTATCAGCTTAATTTCATCCACTCCTTTAAAATGCTTAATCTATTTAAATATCACATGTATTTATTTCAGTATTAAAGCAGTGGGTACTCCCAGCAATGTAGTACAGAGAGGATCAATAATACTGCCCTCAAACAAATTACAAGCCTTGGGACTACTGCTCTGAACAAATTCACTGCTGAAAGGGGAAGTTCCTTGGACTGTAGAACGTTGTATACAGTAAAGTAGTTTAGTACTGCGAAAGCAATTTAATTTTGTTCCTATATACTTACTTTTTCTGCAGACCTGGATTTTGCTCTTTGGGTCTATTCAGTAAACTGCAAGTGCCTGTTAATTGGGAAAGAATAAATATGTTTGCAGCCGCAAACTCAACTAAGTTCAACAGCAGTCTAACTCACAAATTCACTATATTCAGCTGTCATTAGCACTGAACTCACATATACTCAGGGGAGGGCTGGCAGCCTAAAGCCTGGGGGGCAAGTCAAGTGAAGTGGCTCCGCCCCCTCGCACTCACCTTTCACCCCTCACGCTGCTTCCATCACTATGCGGCCATCAGACTGCTGGAAAACTTATCTAAACGGCCGCTGGGTGCTGATGCCACCGGCCGGAGCTACTTTAACCTTTTTTTTATTTATTTAATATGCCGGATCGGCTTGCCATATTAATAATAAATAAATAAAGTATTAAAGTAGCGCCGGCCAGCGGCATCAGCACCCAGGGGCCGTTTAGATTAGATTTTGGGCGGCCTGGGGGGCAATGCAGCCCGCCCCTGCATATACTCATTCAATAACTTTTATTAAAAGGATTGATTAACCTGTAAATTGCAAAATTCACCTTGCAAATCCAGGGGGTTGTGAGTTCATTTGACAAATGCACCCTTTTCTCCTGCATAAATATAAATGTAAATAAAAAATGCTGGACACACTAATAACCAAGAAAGGGACAACAACTGCCACCCTCTCCCCCCCACACTCTGGCCCTCCTGCAGAGGCAGAAGCTTGGTGGGATCCCATACGATATGTTACATTACCTTGCAGTAGTAACATGACAGCTTACACGGTGTGCAAACTTATGTGAAGACTGTTGTATTAAAATGAGTGTTTGTTTTTGTTTGTCTTTGGGCAAGAAAGCACCAGGCCTCCTCTGCCCTCCCACATTTCAGTTGGCCCTTCTTGGCAGATGGGATATAGGTAGGGACGGAGGACTAGGAAAGCCTACCCATCTACCTTACCTGTCAACCTTACCTCTAACAGCACCAACCTCTATCGACAGCACAGTTGACCAATCAGGGGAGATCATAGGTACTCCTCACCAGCTCCTCAATGGTTGGAAAAAATGGACACCGGGGCAGTGCTGTGGGACAAGGCGGGCGAGTGTCCTACGAAAAATGAGAGGGTTAAGAGGTTGTCACTGTTTACTAGAACAGTATGTTCTTCCTACTACGGACCTGTTTTAACAGAGGTGTAAAATGCAATTAGTTAATGGTATTATCTTTTACAAATGTAATACAAAGTCGTCAATAAATAGCATTCTTCTCTCAGTTGCTTTACAGCTACCATTGATTCTAATACAACTTGTTCTATACCAGTTAGCACAGCATCTCATTTAATGGATTATTAGCCAGAAACAATGATGTTTTTTGAGGAACAAAGTAAATTAGTTTGCTTAAAGCATCTTAGCGTAATTAGTTTGTTGAGCAATACAGCAATTTCTTAATGGATACTATGTATATTTGTGTTTACATATATATCTCTATCTATCTATATATCTATCTATCTATCTATCTATCTATCTATCTATCTATCTATCTATCTATCTATCTATCTATCTATCTATCTATCTATCTACCCCTTATTATAAATAATATAGATATACTACAAATATGCAAAGTGCAACTCATTACTATCTAGACATATTAAATTAGGCTCAGACATAGAGTCTTCAGTAAGTAACCAGGCTCCCGTACTGTGTTTGTCAGTGTACATTAGTTTGATGTCGCTATTTCTCCCCATGGAGCATTATACTTACTTAGCCCACCACAGACTGATTCATCAAAAGGCTAAAACATTTACCTGACATCTTCCTTCTGCCTTCTCCCCTATAGGTTAATTAATATATATATAATTATTAATAACAATACTATATTTAAGCATTTTATTACAATGACAGTGTATGCTTACATTAGGGGCAGGCTTAGCAGCCGGCCACTTGGACATGGACCTTGGTTAAGGGCTAAGTGCTTGAGAGGACCCTGGACATAAGATACTTACCAAGATACTCCACCAAGCAGAAATATTTTTTTCAATATGCAAACAGCTAATGTATGCCTAGGCACTGATGCTGCCCAGATTTGAGGGCAGGGCCCAGCGGGGGACTTATGACATACCTTTATCTGTGTTCCCGATTATGCCAGTCCTCCCTTGGTTTTTATTAATGCATACTGTAAAATTGTGGATATAATACACACATGTGTATAATCTTGAATGTAGTACCGTCCAGTTTCGGTACCTCTTTACAAAATTAAACAAGAGACACTTCTTTATTTTAAAAGCTTTATTAAATGTCAGATATGGAATTATTTGTCCGCGGTGCGGACTTGAAATAACTTCAGCACCGCGACACTCAACCTTTATTAACCCCTTAAGGACAATAGGGGTTATTACTCGTAGTATATTGTGGGACAATGGCTATTTTAACATTTTTCGGTGTTCCTGTTTAGCTGTGATTTTCTTCTCTCTCATTTCATGCTCCCACACATATTATATATTGTTTTTTTCAGGACAAACAGGGCTTTCTTTAGATACCATTAATTTTATCATATCATCTAATTTACTATAAAAAAAATGATAAAATATGGGGATTTTTTTGTTAAAAAATTACTTTTTCTCACTTTTTAAACAGAAAACTTTTACTCATCTGCAAAAACGAATGAAAAAACCTGCTAAATAGATTCTACTATTTGTCCTGAGTTTAGAAATACCCAATGTTTTTATGTTTTTTTGCTTTTTTCTGCACGTTATGGGGCAATAAGTACAGGTAGCGTTTTGCCATTTCAAAACCTTTTTTTCCAAATCTGGTAATTCTTCCCCCCATGTGCCATTTCAGGTATCTTTGAAGCCGGCCAATGAAATTTACCCCATCAAATCATATATTTTTAAAAACTAGACACCCCAAGGTATTTGAAATGCTGGTATTTTAACCCTTTCAATGCACTAATTTTACCACTACCCTTTGTGAAACTTTATGGTAGTAATTCTTTTTGTATTTTTTTCACACATGTTGTATAAATTTATCGCTCCTGGTGTATGTCCGTGTCACACAACACCCCAATATGTGTTCAGTAACATCTCCTGAGCGCAGCGATACCCCACATGCATGGGTTTGTAGGGTTATTTGGGAGGTAAAAGGCCGCCTTTGTGAGGTGTGTATTTTTTTGCCATTTAGACATCTGCCCCATGTCCCATATTTGGGACATCTTTGAACCCGGCCAATTCAATTTACCCCATCAAATCATATATTTTTTAATACTAGACACCCTATGGGCATTTGTAATGCCAATATTTTAACTCTTTCCATAATGGAATTTTTGTAAAGATATTAGGACATATTTTGTAAAAATTTTAGGACTTGCTTATTAAAAACTTTTTTTTTTTTTTTTGGTGACAGTGGGGATTTTTACATGTTACCATATTTTTGACATTTTTTTGAAACATTTTTTAAATTTTTTTTTTTTTTTTTTTTTTTTTTTTTTTTTTTTTTTACTAGTCACTCTCACTAGTGAGCTGGGCTCCATTGACCTTGCATGGTTGGATGCAGTACCTGCATTCAACCTGCAGGAGGAGCTCGAGAGTTCTCAAGAGGGTCTGGATAGACCCTCTATGAACTCATTTCTATTGTTAATGCCATCCTGTGAATGACGGCAACGTCATTCACAGGATGGCACTTGTGGTTGCTCCTCGGAGCAATCACAAGGCGATCGGGGGTCGGGGGGTAGTGTTGCTGACATGCCTCGATATCGAGGCATGTCAGTAACACCATTTATGCTTAGGAAGCGATTCATATCGCTTCCTAAGCAGTTTTAGCCAGGCGCCGCCGCGATCTTTGATGATCGGTGCGGCGGCGGCCATTTTTCTTCCGGGGAGGGCTGCCGAGGGCTGCCCTCCCCGGAACCACGGTCAGCCTCACTTGTGAGGCTTCCGTGGATGCTGCAAAGCCGCCGATCGCGGCGAAAACGCCGCGATCGCGGCGCTGCAGCTATTTAACGGCAGCCCGTACATGTACGGGCATTGTCGTTAACCCGTTGCACGGCAACCCCGTACATGTACGGGGATTGTCGTTAAGGGGTTAACATGTTACAAAGTGTCAAATATTATTACCACAACCAATTTGACACAATATATATAAATAACATAACCAATTGTAAACATTTTAATAACCACTTAATAACCAACTTAATAACCAAATAAGTAACCTGCTGGTATGGGCGTGTCCACCTGTATCCCTGCTGAAACTGCCGGCGTCCCCTAGCGCGGCAGTCACATGACCTTACGATTCACAGAGGCGCATGCCCCTGGAGTGTCCTGCACTTACACCTCTGTGCACCACAAGTAACCACACCTAGATGGTTAACTCCTGCACCGTACCAGCTTAAAACCAGAGTACCCGGCAAAACCCTTACGAAAAAATTACTGCAGTTTTTCTGAAGTAATACTGCAGTTTTTTGGACATGAAAAAACTGCAATACTGCACTTTTACTGCAGTATTACTGCACATTTGCTGCAGTTTTACTACATTTGTACTTCACTGTACTGCAGTTGTACTGCAGTTATTTTTGTACGGAAGCACAAATGCAATAAAGCTACAGTACTTTGAAGTACAACTGTAGGTTTGCAATATATATAAAAAAAAGTGCAGTAAATGTGCAGTAATACTGCAGTACAGTGAAGTACAAATGCAGTAAAAGTGCAGTAAATGTGCAGTAATACTGCAGTAAATGTGCAGTATTGCAGTTTTTTCATGTCCAAAAAACTGCAGTATTACTTCAGAAAAACTGCAGTAATTTTTTGTAAGGGAATGCCAAAATCAGGGGAGGGACGGGCGGGAAAATTTTCTTTAAAATGGTTGCCCCTATAGGCCACGACCCTTCCTTATATACCCCCAAGGGAGGGTAATTACCCCCTCCCTTCTGGCCCTGCACGTGCCACTAACTTAACACTTTCAGTGCCAAAATTTCCCTTAGTCATGCCTTAACCCCTTCAACAGGCCTGACCATGGGTACCTTGTCCGCACTAAATTCATGTGGCCCCTCCGTCCAATTTCTTTTCCCTCCGGGGCTGTTCTTTAGGTACACATTCACCCTAAATAAGTACATGTGTATAAAATGCAATCATAACTCCACAGGTAGCTTCACAGGTAGCTTCACATACACAAATTTTCATATACTCACACTGACATATATTGACACTTACACATGTACAACACCAAGTTACCAACTTTGTACTTAGCCTCTTTGTAGGTTCAGGAGGAGGCTTTGGCCTTGTGGTTCAGCCAGTGGCATCGGCTGAGCAGCTGCCTTTCATTGGTTGATGCCAGAGGAGGCCCCTGGCGGCAACCAATAGAGTAGCTCGTATGGACCTTTAACTTCTGGAGCCAGGAGACACAGGCCAAGTTGCTTCGAGGTGTACCTTGCCTTGCCCTTTGCCACGGAGACTGAAATCCCAGTTGTACACCACTTGTACACCACGTGTGTCCGTAGCAAGGATTGTGAGGTCCATAGAACATCATTAAATTGTCTACCACAGACCCCAAACAATGTGGTTGCTGGGCCTTGGTTAGTTGCCTCATGCACTGTACCAGCCAGACACCTAACACCAATAGCAACAATTATAATTCCCCCAACGGCCACATGTTTACATACACAAACAATATATGTATCATAGCTAACAATAAACAAACACAAGAGGGTGGGATCCTGCCTGCCCCCATGGCAATGAACTGTTGGGTATGGGAGGTGATCCTTTAGCTCCTTGTTCATGGTTCCCCTCCACCAGATTTCACTCATTGAAGGTATGGTCTTGAAGTATGGAAGGGGCTAAGACAATAATATTCTTTTGAAGAAAAAATGGTTATGTTTACCCTTAATGTCATACTGGTAACTACAAATCAAAAGGATTACACAGTCATCTAGCACTTAATGTGTTAAAGCTTTTTTTTTTCATTGGAACCCGGTGCCTGAGCTTCTAAATCTGCATTTAATTGATTTTTGAGGCTTACCTTGATCGTGCTTTATGTTACTTGCAACCTTTTAATTTAACTTCTTGCTAAACAACTTTAACAAGCCTACTGCTTTAATACGCATAATTAGGTTGTACTTGGTATGTATTACTTGCAGAAGGATTATCAATTAATTACATATTTTATTTGTATATTCTGGAACACGATATTAAAACTTTAAAGCTATAGTTCAGCTAGTCATTTAAAGTGTAATTCAGTGCCAACAAGCTCATATACACACACACACGTACTAACCGATATACAGTCAGAGATAAGGCTATTATTTTTGTAAATTACACAGCTTCTTAGATACAAGGGAGAAACCCGTGCAAGAGCTCTATGGGTCGCTGGTACGGACCTTTAACTCCTGCAACAGGGAGGCCAGTGGTCTCCCCAGGCCAAGTTTCGGTGCCAGGATTTTAAAAGTCTGTACGATCGACTCTATTGGTCGCCAGCAGGGGGCTCGTCTGATATCAACCAATGAAGAGCAGCTGTCATTTATTGATTGATGGCAGAGGAGGCCCCTGCCGGCGACCAATAGAGTTGCTTGTACGGACCTTTAAAATCCTGGCAGCTGCGGGCCGTTACCGTGTTAAGCCCGTATTAACTCCTTCTGAAAAAAAATGTCAAAAAACTAAGAAAAAAAACAAACACAAAGAATGTACATGGATATTTGCCTGAATGGGGAAATATTCATGGAATACGAAGATTTTTTCCCCCACAAAGACGAACACGAAGTAATAACCCCCCTTTAGCTTCCTCATATAGGTATGCCCCTGATCTGGACCTAGTCATGGAGCCATTAATGCTTAAAATACAAGGCTATCATTTAAGTGTGATTTTTGTCTTTCATTCCTTCGTGGATGCTTTCAATAATACTGTTTCTGACTGTTTTCTTTTCCATTCCATCTTAAACTTAGGCTTTCTGAGAAATAATACCATAGCAAATAACCATGCCCTATTTTCCAAAATGGTTTTGGAACATTTCTCGTTCAATTCGGTTATCACTTTGTACCAAAAAACAATTAGGGGATGTTTACTAATAATTCACTATCTATGTATACAGGGTTAATGGAATTATGTTTTATACTACAGAATTTTATTAAGACTACAGGTTTCTAAAAGATGTGAAGGGCAGTCCAAGGGCAGTCAGCCTTGAGTTCTATTTTGAATAGATGTAGTAAAAGTACTTCTCTTTTGCTTTTTGATTCTTGGAGTTAAAATATTTGACATCAGCTCTAAAAAGCATAGCAGACGGTATGCTTCAGTGGATTGAAACTAGTGAAAATTGTCATCCTTTAAGATTTGCATCACTACTCTTCTGAGATTTTGTGGTGTAATGTTTCCTTATGTCTCACGCAACCAGGTATATATTAGGGTATTATGTGTTTATTTTTTTCATGTTTTTACTGTATAAGAGAGAAAAAAAATGACACAAGTTTCTCAACTAAAATTTGAATGAACGTTCATTTAAAATGTATTTACATTTATGTGTACATATTAAACATGTCAAAATGGCCCATTCGTTTTCGGGCAAATAATTTTGTTCCCTGCCCATTTGTTTCGGCCGAAATTGAGGGGGCATTTTTGATTCCCGAATGAAATTTGTTGCCTCGTGCCCACATTTGCAGTGCTTGTTTCCTGTGAAACATGGTTTCCACAAGTGTATCGGCCAGGTTTTACATTACATGGGGCATAATGTGATGCCAACATTTACTATGAACATGGTGTGACAACACGAATGAATGTAGATAAGTTTTTTTTTGTTTTTTAACATTCATTCTGTTTTAGGTGTGTTGACATGGAAAAATAGTTGGGCACAAGAAAATAAGGGCCCTTTTGTATGAGTTCTCCAGGGCCCCAAGCTCTTTAATCTGGCCTTGACTATACACTTAGCTCGCACATTACAGTGATTCAAGTGATATGTACATATTTATACAGATACTGATAGAGTGGATGGAACGGTGCATACATTATTATTTGTATGTGTTTTTTCCCTTCTGTCTTTGTGTTTTTTTTCTATATGTGTGTGCCAGCATACAGACTCTAAGGAATCTTTCTCTGAATACCACGCAAACTTGTGAGTGCCTAGAGAGAACCAATTGGTCAATAATTGTGCATTTTATACGTCTGTACTTTTTTTCTTTTTTCATTTGTTTCATGGTCGGTTTACACAAGCGCACCTAAGTGGAATTTGTTTCATAAATTAGTATCGGCAGAAAAATGAAACAACAAAAGGAAATATTCTGGCTATATCTGTAGTATTCTGTAATAATTATTTCACTGCAAAAAGTACGCGGTATGAAGAGAGAATTAAATCTTTAATTCCAACCTGTGTGATGTGGCATGTGAAGTAACTTACGTCTATTAAAAATCAGTGTCCTACTGTATGACTATTTCTGGAACAAATGCCACTCTCTGTTATTAAGTATAATGACCTCATATTTTAATGTAATAAAAAAGAGCATGGTTGTTTAATTTGTCTCCTAACCACAAGTAAGCTACTTAAGCTAAGAGTCACTCATATAAATAGGAAATACATTTTTTATACCTTCAGACTGATTGTCAGTTACAGGAGCATGATAAATGGAATGGCTCTAGTGACCCATCTGTTTTGTTAGTACTCTTGTTTCTCCGACAAGTTTGCACAAAACTAGTACTGAAGTGTGTACTGCTAAAACATAACATAACCTGACAATGATCAGCCCATAGGGCTTTTACAAGAGAAGGCCATATTGTTGTGCTCGGGGAAGTACTCTGGCACTAGATGTCCTGAGACATGAGGAAAGGCATGCCAAGCGGAAGAATTTCCAGTACATTAGTGCTGTGTGAGAGAAGCTGGACTACCATTAACAATATTATTTCAACGTTTCTCAAAATCACATATGGGAAGGAGCTCCGCAACTCACACAACTTCTGCTTGTCCATCGTATGCTTTTAGAAGCACGGAAATGATGAGGAAAAAATGGACATTGAACAGTGTGGTGCAAAATAAATATAAATCAAATTGCAGAAACTAAAAGGAAGAAAAAAAAACACATTTTTGTCAGTAATAAAATATATGTAGGAAACCGGTTGTGTCTTATTGTATTGAAGGAATCATTATTGGATGTGAAAAAGGGGAAAAATACAAATAATTTTTACATGTTTTATAAAATGTAATTGATAAGATGTTATAGCTAGAAATAAAAGGGACATGATAATTTGACTCAGTTTAAGAAGTTGAATGGCAGGACCCAAGGTTTCCCTGCAGAAAATGCCCACAGCATCACACTGACTCTTCCGGCTTGTCTTCTTCCCATAGTGCATTCTGCTGACATGTGTTCTCCAGGTAAGCGATGCACACGCACCCGATGATCCACGTGATCTAAAAGAAAACGTGATTCATCAGACCAGACTACCTTCTTCCATTGCTCCTTGGTCCAGTTCTTATACTCACGTGCCCATTGTAAGCAGGGGACAGGTCAGCATGGGCACCCTGACTAGTCTCTGGCTACGCAGGCCCATATACCTTCAGCTGTGAAGCTGCTTGGCCAAGGAAACCTATGTCATGAAGCTCCCGACGCATAGTGCTTGTGTTGATGTTGCTTCCAGAAGCAGTTTGGAACTGTAGTGACTGATGCTACTGAAGTTGTACTAGCTACATGTCTCAGCACTCAGGAACGCTGCTCTGTAAGTGTGTCTGCTCTACCACTTTGTGGCTGAGCTGTTGTTACTCCTTCACTTACACTTCACAATAATAACAAAGGTGATATCCTATGACAGTGCCATGTTGAATGTCACTGAGCTCTTCAGTACGACCCATTCCACTGCCAATGTTCATCTATGGAGACGGCTGCCTATGTGCTTGATTTTATACACCTGTTAGCAATGGGCGTTGGTGAAAGTCAACATCTATAAGTCTTACAGTGTATTACTAGATTGTTAACTTGTTTTATTGTCAATTCCATATTTATCAATTTTAATGTTAATAATTTTATTGTCACAATACCACAGATTGTGCTAGTGCTATTTAAATAAATATTATGTAATGATAAATAAATCAACCTGACAGAAGTTAACAAAATAGTGTTTTCATTCCAAAAAATGATGTAAAAAGTAATTATGATCATAAACACAGGCATTCGTTCTATTGCTTTGTTATCCAATCAAATACATATGTGACAGAACTTACAAGGATACTATTTGGCTGACATAAAGATTGCCTTTGAGAGAAAATGTTATAATCCTAAAATAGACCTTTATGTTTAATGATCATCTCTGTATTGAGGACATGATCTCTGTTCCTTCCAACCAGTTTGCTCTTTTGCATATTTTATCTCCTTATTACAGAACCTCCTTGCCTTTTTTCTGTTGCTGGGACAATAGTAGATAAAATATTTGATATTTACAGCAAGGTCAAATGAGCACATTGGTGTTCTTTGGTGCTGAATATCATGAATGTAAAAGAGGCTGTGTAGTCGTAGTATGTAAAAAAAAGCTTCGCAGAAAAAAAATATTTTTCCTACACAATAATTTGAAAATGCTGTTTCTTTGATGTGGTGGGATGTATTTGGAGATAAGATTTGTGGCTCAATGTTAGTGTGATAATAAAAAAATAAATTGCAAAGTAAAGATGCAGGCTATCTATCTATCTATCTATCTATCTATCTATCTATCTATCTATCTATCTATCTATCTATCTATCTATCTATTCTTATCCATCCATTTTGGTTTATTTAAACAGTTACAGTAGACACTGGTAGTATGTATAGCTTCCTTTTCATCTGAATTAAGATTTAATTTCAGTATATTCACATAGAGTAGGTCTCTGAATAAGACTGTTGATGACATACAAATGTGGATTATAGTTTACCCCCACTTCAGTGCTTATAACAACGACATTAACACTGTGTGTGTCTTTGAAATTATAAAGTATGGAGAAAATGGGTGGGTAGTCCAGCCCTTAGAGTCTTATCATAGTGCTAGGCAGTTTCTAGTCATCTTAGTGTTTTTGCTGCACCCCAAAAAGTTCACTATAAACTGTGAGTTTGGCCAATTGAGCCCCTGTTTTGTATTGCCGATGAAAAGCTATCCAACTCCCCCTACGCAATGGTGTAAGACCTGGTTTATAAACCAGTAGTATTTCTTCCCCACTGGGTACTTCTGAGGTCACCATAGGACACTTAAGTACTTATACATTATATTTTGCAAATTACAGGTTATATTAGGGGCACTTGACAGACAAATGATAATTGAGGTACTTGTTTAGAAAAATGCTACTTGACAGGCAGTAGGTTAAAAAATGTTGGTTTAAGTAGCTATCAGTGACCTTCAAGAAGCAGACCACTGCTATTCCACACAAACAAAGAAGGTCCCATTTCAGTTTTTACTGATTATGACCATACATGGAAACATCACATGTCCCAGAGGAACTTTTGATGATTGAGAAGCAGCTTGTTGATTGAGGGAACCAAATGGTTCTAATTCTGCCTTGCCTTTCTAACTTCCTAACAGCTTAAATACTTAAATCATTCTATGGCAAAATAGTAAGAGAACCACACTGTAAAAAGGTTAAGAGAGAATAAAGCATATAACCATTTAAGCAACGTAATTAACTACTTAATTGCCCAATGATTTATGAAGCCCCATCAAAAGATGTAGACAAGAAACCTATGAAATAATCACCTAAACTGTAATGATACTATCACTAGGAAATCATGTTCACAAATAAATGTTTGAGAGCATACATTTGGCAAACCTTACTTTAGGCCATATTAAATTTATCAATAGTATTACAAATGGAACCGCTCAATCACTTGGACAGTGAATGGCAACATTTTTGTGCCTGAGTGCCCAATTTTCTGCATGAAACCTAGTTGCAGACCTCAAAGTGTCAACACTGCACATTACACACACATGCATATACTCACAGTCACTTACATGCATATGCACATACATACAGGTATATACAAACATCTGAGAAGCCCCCAAACACTTTTCAAACGTCCTGTTTAATCTAAATTAAAGAGGAAGAGGTGTGAAGTCCAGTCCGCCTCTGGAAAGAGTAGACACGGAGCACTCAGCAACCTGGTGGCCTGCCACAACAGAGCCCTTGGCTGATCAATGGGATCAAAACACAGAAGCTCCTAGATGAATGAATTACGGAAAGTTAAGATAAATCTATCTGCTAATAATACTAATAGGAAATTGTAATAGGAATGAATCATTCATATGGAAGGCTGATTTTTTAATGAACATCTATCAGTTAGAACATTCTGACCATACCTTCGAGGCTTGTAATGGAACGCCTTTTTTCTTGTTGGTTTATCGTGTTTTAACTGCAATGACAGCGAATCCATTTTTGGAGCACAGCCTTTTTTGTGGTCAAATGTATGTTGTCAGAGACTTCATGAAAAAGTCATTAGTTTTTCTCCCATCCTCTTTCACTGTCAGCCAAAATCATGTCATAAATAGTCACTTGTCGAGCAAGATATCAATCCATCCAGGTATCACCCACTCCCTGTCTCTGGCCATATGTTTCTGTTATTTATGTCAAGAAAATAGCATTTACACAACCGCTGCTAGTTGTTTACAGAAGTTTAACTCCTCTGATATGGTCCCGCTTGTGTTGCATGCTTTTAACCCATAGATAATACATGAACTTGTACATTTTAAAATATGCTTGCACATGCATGACAGAATAAGCACATAACTGAAGTGACAGCACCATCTGCTAACTTCAGTTGTTGTCTGGAGAAAATGACCAGTGTATTGTACTGTGTGTCCATCCGTTGTTATATTCATATTTTTCTTTTACTATGTGACTTTGCTAAGTATTTCAAGTTTACCGATCAAATGGATTGTACAAATCTCAGGAACAAACAGCTCATAGAAGCGTATTATCTAAACTGCTGATGCTCACTACATGTGTTTATGAAATGTGATATCTGCCTAACACTTGTCACATCTACCACACTTTCCATATTTTCTGCCTATTTGCACCATCTATTTTTAAAAGTAGATCATTACAGAAAAGAGACCCTGGGGTCAGCACTGTCGTGTGCATTTTAAAATACTAGGAATTGTATTTCAGCATACACTGAATACAATATGATAAACCACTATGGAACTTTTAGAGTTTGGTCTTCTAGTTTTAAAAATATTTTATAGTGAAGGAGGGAGATGGCAATTTTAAATAGTAGATGTTTTTTATTATCTTATTACAGAGAAAAATGTCAAAATAAAAAAAAAGTAATGGAATATTCATAATTAAATTATAAAAATAACATCATACATATTATTATGTGATCTGTTCACTAACAAGAAAAGTGACTAAGAAAGTGCTTTCTTTCCGTGTTAATTATACATACCTGGGAACTCTCTGACTTTTACCATCATTTCTACGAAGACACTGAATTCAGCAATGCAAATACACCAAGTGTGTAATCTTCATAGATTCCTTTTATCAAGCAATGTAAAATAATAATTATATAAATTAATAATTAAGTTTATGTGGAATCTATGTCATATTTTTATAGGTCTAGCCAGGGGCATACCTAGAAACCACAGGGCCCTGGTGCGAAAATTGCCCCGGGGGGCCCCAACTTCAACAGCTGGTCTGTGCCATCATTGCCCCCAAACAACTTGACTGTGCCTTCTTTGCCCCCTCCTTGCACCATATACTCTGGCACACATATGTAAACACACACTTATTCATACTCACACAACACACGCGTACACCTTCATTCTAACACACACTTCATCTCACCCCACTTACAAATCCATTCTTACAAACACCTACATATCAATGCTCACACACACAATTATACATCCATGCTCACACACACAATTGCACATACATAGTCAAACACAGTTATACATCGACCCATAACTATACATCAACATTATGATACATTTATCACATTTTTTTTTATTTAGTTTTCTATTGCAAGGTATTACCTAGAGATAAATTCTATGACCTATCTCTTAAAATGATTATTGATTCATGTATCCACTGTCTTGTTCTACAGCGCTCTCTGGCTGGTACTGTAAAGTATATCTTCTCCTTTTATAATAAAACCATGACGGCTTCAAATCTAACGACATTGGTTGACACACAGACAGCAAAGCAGAATATTAATTTCTTGACTGCAAGACAGTATACCTAGACAGTTAAAATTAATTATTAAAAATAATAATAAATACATTGTATAAACATTGTATAAACAATTGGAAAAAATATTAAATGTTCCTATTCATTTTTGTCTAAATTCTTATTACAGACATTGATAAATGGGTGTTATTTTAATAATGACTTTAACATGAACACTAAAATACCAGACCGTGTATTTTACAAAATACAAAAAGTTTTTAAAAAAAACAGGTCAGCTTTTACTATTGACTCTCTCTGTTATTTTAATCAGGCACACACACTTGGTTGTTTGTCTCCTAATACTCATATATACTTCTAATTTCTTAATGGTATATAATAATACTAGTTTTAACAAACAGTATTCATTGAAATCTTTTTTGATCAATACTATTATTATTGTTAGCATTTATGTATATAACACCAGCCATACATGCAGCAGTTTAAATACTATGGGATATGGGAAATGGAAACCTACAGCTGGTAATCTAGAAGATATTGGTCTCAATTATCTTGGTAATATTGCAAAATTAAATTTCAGATTTATTAGATTTACTGTAACAAGTAAGGTAGAGGTTGGTTATTTTAATATCTGTCTGAACAGCCGTGCGTATTCATAGGTTGACACTGCAAATGGACTAGAAGGATTGTGGTTACCATCCAGATTACTTCAAGGATAGAGTGATCAAAGAAACCAGATAGCCATTAAAATTTACAGTTGGCATGTAACATTTTGTTTAAAATAATGTGTTGCTCTCTGAGAACTCCAAGGTGCCATCTCTCAACCACATGTGTTTGATAGGCCAACACAGAGCTTTAATGTTGACTCTCCACTGTGATCATTCTACTAAGCAAGAGCATTCTGTATTTTCTAAAAGTGTGTGACATTGCACACATCGCTGTATTTTGGGCCACCTGGCAGCAATGCACTTCCAGTAATATATGTGACGTCATAGAACTAGATTTGTGCACTTGTATTCGTACACGCTTGTTTTCTTTTAACTAAAATTGCGTTTATCATGCCTTCGTATAAACCTTTCATAACAAGGGCCATCCCTGACGAAACTGACGAAAACTAATTGCTAAAGTCTCAAAATTTATTAGTATTTGTCCATTCGTTGCCACGTGTAGCCGCCATTACACACTCATTGATGAAGTAAAGTGGGAAGGGAGTGTGTGTAGGAGGGTACATATCAAGGACTGATAGGAAGAAATATCCAAAAAACGAGAGATGGTCCTGTTATTATGGTTGTGATTGATGGGTTCAACAACCTGTGCGAGTTTTTCCTTACTTTTTCATAGTAAATATATATATTTTTTTTATACATTCAGTATATATTATATAATATTGGAAAAATTCAGTTTTGCTCCAAGGGGCTGAACATGCATATTATCTGCCAGCGTCTGCCTGCCCAGGCCAAGCAAACTACTACTGCTGCAGTTGCTCCTCTCTCACTTTCCTTACTAAGGGGGGGGGGGTCAAGCCTTTTTTTTATGGGGAGGGGGTCGGTCTTGTGGCTGGATGTGTCGTCTGCCTGTCCTGCTCTATGCCCTGCCCTGTGCCTCAATGCCCTTCCTTACTGTGGTGGATCAATCCTTGTTCTTGTTTCTAATATGAGGGGGGGGTTTCAATCTGTCTGTCATTGACTGCCCTGTGCCCTGCTCTGCCTCTGCTGCTGCAGCTCAATTTCTTTCCTTACTCCAAGAGATACATGTTTTTCAAATTTTTAGGGAAATGTAGTATCCTGTATGGTGGGGCTGGATATGTGCAACCGTCCTACTCCCAGTGCCCTGTTACTAGTACTGCTGCTGCCATATCACCTTCCTTACTCTGAGGGATCAATTTATCAAACTGGTCTAATCTTTGGAGAAATTGAGTCCCACAGCATACTGCTGGATTTGTGCGTCAATTGGTGAAGTGCTGCTGTGCAAAGCTGAGTGTGGCTCTCTTCCTTAACCTTGAGATGCTGCTGCTGTAGGCGAAAGGTGAGTCCAGAAGGTGTCAGAAAGCCCCTTCCTTCTGGGACACCCCCGAATGTTGTTTCAGAATCAAAGTTTGTCCAAGCGGTTGGAAAACAAAATTAGTTCCCTGAAAACAAATGTGAAAAACGAAACGAAAAATGTGTCTGAATTGATTTTGCAAGTCTAGCCTTTACCACTTCTGCTGGGAGGTGACTCTGTTATCTACTATCCTCTCAATAAAATAATTACATCTGAACCACTGAAGCTCTAGTTCACCGTGGGTCGGTACCTCCGACCCTGATTCAGGAGCCAACAGTCCTAATTAAGGCTCTGTCTACACAGAGTCTAGGAGCCAGACAAAATGTTTAGTGACAGCCTAATTGTTTTGAGGAGGTAAAATGCTTCACTACAAAATAAAACAATAAAAGTGCCAGTAGTGAAGCTTTAAGAGCAAGGGGTATATGGTACCCATGTTGTATTGCGCAACAGTGCATGCAGTTGCACTAACTCTATTTTACAATACATATAAACAGCGTATTTAAAAAAATTAAGAGGAAATTGCTATTTGGAACATTCCAGGCTAAAATTCCTATGTGTCTTACCAAGAACACAGTCTGTGACCCTTGTGGAGTAGATACGGATACTTGCAGTGCTATGAGTAAAATTGGCATACGTATAGGCACGAGATCACTCATATAATTTTGTTTCCCCAAACCATTTTTATCTTATGTCATCAGAAGACAAATATTCGATCAGCTAAATTACAACAGAACATTCGAAAAGATATGTGGTAATCTAAAAACCCATGGATGTACTTAAGTTGATCAATTCTCTGTTCACCTGCATCTCACATTTTGATGGATAAACCAATTCTATAGAGATCAATCTGTCTTCACTTCAATAGAAATATTTCTCTGTTATGAACCCATACATACTAAATTCCTATCAGGGGCATAGTCACTAAGATGAGAACTTTTATATGAAAAATGCATTAAATGATAACTTGTTGCCTGAATGACATCAGATTTCGCTATGATGCTGCAAAACACAGCTTTCAAAATTAACCTTAAGCAAACCAGCATAGTACTCCAAGTCATGCCAATGCCGTTCTGTATCTTTGAATCTACGTATTTTGCTTAATGAGCTGTGGCTGTTTAGTTTGTGGTGTTGTTTTGCTAATCAGGTGATTCACCTTACATCAGATATAAAGAAGAAAAAGTTAAAGTGTCGGCACGGTTCACGGCGGCTTATATCACCGGACTTACTGATACCGATAAAATAAGAAAGTAGGCTCACGAGGGGTGGGGTGTCAGCTTTTAATTGCAACTGTCTTGCAGAATGGTGTTGTTTTAATATCCTGTATAGATTTTTATGTAATACACTTTCTTGTAGGCAGCCCGGAGCAAGAATCAATTCTGTGAAGGATTCTTCTTTTGTTAAAAGCCAATCTTGTTTTAATGATGCATGAAGAAATATTTGAGCATTGACATTTTTCTGTCAGGTTTCTTTTGAAAAATCAATTAAGATAATACTGCTTTGACCTAGTTATCTAGTTAATGCTTATTAGGAGTGTAATATGATTTACTGTCCGCATAATAATTTTTGTATCTTATCCCATTAGCTTCTGCATATTTCAAAGTGTGTTATACAATGGTCACTTCTTAAAATGTAATGTAGCAGGATGCATTAATTAAATTGACTGGGATCATTAGACACCAAATATCTCGTTGGTTCTGTGTTTCAAATTTGTATTTAATGTCGATTGAACCATCATTTAATTTATATCATGGAAAAGCTTTTAAGAGAATAATTATGTGCTGACAAAACTTTTTTTTTTTTTTAGAAGCAAATCTGTAATTTGTTTTAAATCCGTTGACTGACACTAATCTTGTGGTTTTTTAATAATGTTGGTGATCATTGTTTTTCCTCTAATGTGAATATCTTGTGGATAGAATAGAACAGAGACAAAGATGTTCTCACCAGGGAAACAAGCAGAAGACGTTTTTTTTTTACTATACTGAAACACTTGTATCCTCTAACCATGCAAAAACAATTAATGGGAATTTATTAATTGCTGTAAAATAAGTTTTTCCTGTAGCCATGATCGATATTTTTATGATGTTTAAAATGGTTTGTGCTTGAAATAACATAGTCACTGCTTACTAATATGAAATCATAATATCGGAGCGAGAAAAATTTTTGTTCAAATATCTAGCCACCATTTTTTACTCTCTTATAAGCAATATAATTTTTGGGGGGTTCAATAAATAACACATTCTGATATATGAAATACTATTTTGCTTTTAGACTATAGGTTATGTTAACAGAAAACACTTTACTATACAAGCAGGAAAATGGGCAGTGGTAGCACGTGGCCTACAAAAAGAGGTGTTCATCACAACCAAGTTAGGGTTGATGTAGAAGCCTCCTGTCTTGCCATAAAATTTGGGATTTTCTTTAAAAAATATGATTTGCTCTATTAATCTAATCTTTGAAATATTGGAGGATTTAAAGGGATTAATGGCTAAATGTTTAAACATTCTGAAATTAGTAGTCTGGATTCAGTGCTGGAGACAGATTCTTGCATAGATTGCAAAGGGAAATAGGTGATAAAATTTAGATATCTTCACACCTGGTTACTTACACACAATAAAATCTACCACTCTTGTGGTAGATTAGGCCATTGATTTTTTCCCTAACAATGTTTAATATTTATGTCAGATTTATCATAAACATACTTTATTTAAAAAAATAGAATTTGAATTCGGGGAGGTTTTATTATCATCAGAGGTCAAGATTCCCTTCATCATCAGCTTTGGTTAAAGCTAGATATTAAATTTAACTTTTTTTGTCAGTATAGTAAAACTTGACATTTTGCTACCAGCAGAGGCATTTCTAAAATGAAAAACATAAACTCAGATAATTTATTTTACGATCATGCCACAAAAGAACAAATGGTTCTACTTACTAGTTGTGATGATGCAAAAAAAACCAGCCAAAATCCTAAGCAGCTAATGGACTTCAGGTCCAAAGTGGGAGTTGAGATCCATATTGTGGTATACTTTTTCCAAGTGAAAACCTAAAATTCAGGAGTAAACCAGGTCGTATTTTATCTTTATGGAATCCTGCCACTTACAGTTTTACAGTAATATTCAAAGCTAAGCATTATCTAGGAGGTACTATTGGGATCGTTAATGTTCCGTAAATTCTATTGTTGGTGCTCTCCTTAAGGAACTTGTCAGACAAACTGGCACAACCCTCCTGGAAATCAACAATAACTAGACTATGACACAATGTAAAATGTCATGTGTTGTTGCTCATCTGAAGTGGTATTTACCTAAATTTAGACCTGCTAAGGAACAGATGATTTTTATTATGTCCTGATATGTAAAATCATATAATTCAAAGAGGGTGTACTTTCTTTTATATATATATATATATATATATATGTGATATTTTCCTGACAAATTAACACATATCCACATCATACAAGACCATGGAGGGTATTTATTTTGAGAATTAACTATTTCAAGACATAACATGAAATGGCTCTTTTATTTGAATTATTCAAATTTCTACACTTTATAAAAAATTGCACACTTTGAGTTGTGTAGAACCTAGCTGTATAGCTATAAGATTTTCCAAACATTTTTCCTTTGTCATTTTGAAGAATTTAAATTTTAAAAGAAACATGTAGTGCAAAATGCATAAATGATGACAAAAACATACAATTATTAATTATATTATTAAAATATAGCTATAAGTATGTAATAGTAATTGAAATACAAATATTAATAATACTAATAATACTACTACTAATAATAATAGTAGGACTTTTCCAAGCCTTCTTCTTCTTACAATTTCTCCTCTTGGTTTGAACACTTTGTCCAAAATGGATAAAACTTAGCTTAGTTCTCCAATTATCCAGTGGCATCAAATTAAAATGTTCTTGTCAATCATTTAGAAATGTACCAGACATATAAAATAAATCTGTCAGTGATTGCTACATGAAAATATTTTAAATAAAACATTTCTTGCTATGTAGATATCTCCATTTCTTAAAGCAGCGAGTTACAAAAGTTTTAACTTTTCTCTACTTTCTCATATTATACCTAGCTGTCAAAAACATGATTGAAATTCACCACTGTAACATTCCAGATTAACAATGCAACATCCAGTTTCACCAAACAAAGTGACAAATTGATACCGCTATAGGAACACTAGATTCGCCTTCCAGTAACCTTTTAATTAACTGCAATAGCAAATCAATGAGCAAAGACTACATATGGATTTTCAAATGCCTTGAATTTTCCTCCTACTTGGTTGAAAAAGGGAAAAAAAAGGACTTACCCGATAGTGACAGGTTTCGAACTGTTCATAATGCCGAGATGATGAGTTACTGTATTAAAATTCTCTAAATCTTATCATTTCTTCTCAAGAAAGCCATGACAGATGTATGACTGACAACGTGAAACAATGGATGGCACTCAAGCTGGATACAGATCTAATGATGTGTTCTGAAGTTTGAGAGCAATATTTTGGAACCATGGAAAGGATCAAGGCATAGCACAAAAGGTGAGAAGTAATAGCATATTCCTTTTTAATGGCTTGTCTTGTTTATATGTTATTTCGCAATACGCTAAGAAAGAAATGTTCATTTGTGCAAAGATTGCTGTATATATTGTCTTATGTTAAATTATATTCTACTATGTGGTTGGAATATTTCCAGTTCTCTGGAAAATGTGAATAATATATTGATGTCTACCTCAAATATAAACTATTTATTTATGCATACCCAAACATATATATATATATATATATATATATATATATATATATATATATATATATATATATACACACACACATATATATATATATAGATATATATATACACATACATATATATATATATATATATATATATATATATATATATATATACATAGTAAAGCATAAAATAGTGTACATGTGTAGAATTCTTATGTATTCATACATGCGTATGACTGTAATAATTGCAATATGTAATTTTAATTTAAAGATTCTGCAATATTAATAGGAATGTAATACATTACGAATCTTCTGCTTAACTAGGCATTTTTTTTTTCTCGAGTTTGCAAATTATTTTGTCTATTAACTGTGCTTACTGTTGCCATAGTGATAGCATAATTTTGCAACGGTCTAAAACTGACATTGGCATATATACTGACAGATAGGAATTAATTCACTAACAAGTAATTATGTAGCAAAATGTTGACTGCCATGCAGAAGGTACACTATGACACATTTACTGTTTTTCAGAGATGGCAGTAATATTAGCGTTGGTCATTAGTGGTAGACATCTCAGTACAGTGTTGGATACAGACTTATATGCAGACCTATTTAGTTACCTGTGTGACAGCCTTGTTCAGGACACCAGAAACAGCTGTCCTAGCCTGTATGAGCCAAAATAATTAGGCCTGTCATCTTCTCTCTCTGATTTCCCCTTCAACCTGCTCCACAAAATGCAAATATTTTGCTTTCATTGTCACATTCACCTTGACATGGATATTGCTTAGGCGTATAACTGGATGAGATGACTCAGAATTTGCATTGTTCATTCTAATAAATTTACTTCTTCTCTACTGCGTGGCAGGACCCATCAGATAAAGTCTCCCAGAGTGTCATCAATCACCGTTCCTGACAGACGGCTTTTGCCTTCATTTGTTACATACGAGAACATGCTTAATTATTTGTCCTGTAATTAGTTGGGAAAATGTCAGGAAATGTCAACTCTCTGTTCACCGTGGAAGGGCTCTGCTTGAAAGCCACAATGACTGAAGTGTCATTAATGCTGCCTAACAAGACGAGTATCAGCTGGGGGAAAAAAAAAAGAAAGCTTCTAAAAAAGTAATCATGGCAAGTTAAGAAAACTGCAAATCAGCACCAATAATAAGATGTGAATTCTATTACCAGTTGTATTTTTCATCAGTTGCCTTTTTTTTTACAGTGAAATGAAATGCTAAACAGTACATTCACTGAATGGCAGACTTGCTCGTGTCAGGATCCCTGCTGCATATTCAGAAGCCTAAGTAGGTGCTAGGACAGTAATTATTTTTAAAGCACAATACATTTAAGCTATATACGCTTCCTTTTTTTGTTTACATTTCTCAAATCTATTTAAATTTGGTATATGTAGATTGTCTGATTTCACTTTTTTTTGGGCCTCTATGCAATATAATTAGAACCATTTATTAATCAAGTCCACAATAGATAGATAGATAGAAAGAAAGAAAGAAAGAAAGAAAGAAAGAAAGAAAGAAAGAAAGAAAGAAAGAAAGAAAATTTTACAATATAATGGGATTGTATTTAGACCACTATGTACTTGGGGATGTGTTGATTGGCTGAAACATAAAACTCCTAAACATGGTACCCAGTGGGCTCAAGACCCAAGGTAAATTTTAGGAGATCCTTGGTCGGATTTATTATAAAACGAGCATGCACTTAAAATATGAGTGGTTGGCAAAGGTTTTGGAGTTTATATAATTGTCCCAAAAAGTTAGTAACCATGGATTTAAATTGCATATTTTTTTAGATTGTAAGCTTAGTAAGAGTATATCTTCACGTTTGGTAATCTTATTGTCTATTTTGTATGTTGTCAATTCTGATCCCATTCATTTTCACTCTCTCATATTGTAGTAGCTCTATAGAATATGCTGTTGACCTATAAAAAATGTAATGCAATAATATTGCCTATATTAAAGATGCTATGAAGATGTTAAATTGCACATTAAATCAGTTTTATATGTATACGTATTCGTTTAAGAGATAGTAAATATGTTGGACCGATAACCTCTTTTGGATTTATATGGCTATATTCATGTTTCTTTATATTATTCATATTTGTTTTTTTTATTCTATAATACTACTACTAAGGAGGGATAGTGAAAATTAACAATATGATTAAAACTGACAGCATACAACACTAACATTTACAGACGTTAAGACATGTTGGTGCAAAAGGAGATGACCTTGCTCTTGTGAGCTTACAATTGAAGGAGGAAATAGATATTTCTTATAAAGAAAATAGTAAATATCAATAAAACCAAATACTAGGCTTAATGGTTAGAGATATCTTGCATGGTAAAAGAGCAGTAATAATGTGTAATTTAATACTAACGTACATGGGCGCTTTTTTAGCCTCCTGGCGCATTGCAATCTATTAGAGCAGAATGAACTATGAAAAGATAAAATGGGCTGTTTAAAAACAGCTTTAGTCCCAAGCAGTTATCATTTGATTTATATAAGGTTATTACAAAACTTGCATAATGCATTGATGTATTTACTCCTTGTACTAATTAAATTATAAATCAGTTGCAGGCCGAGCGCATTGCGTAACTTAAGTTAAATTAACAAAGTGTAGAGAGAGAATGTTAAACCACAAGCGTAATTACAATTCTTTGTGATTCTAAGGCTAATGCATAGAAGAGAAGTCATGTGAGGTCTGGAATCTACCCTGCTGTAAATTCTTTGATCTATTTTACATCAAGCAGTCTAAGCGATATATTTATTGAGAAAAAAAAAAATGGATTGGTATTTTTAAATTGAAGATAAAGTACACTCTGAAACAACAGGATTATTGTGTTTTTGTCTGTGTACATTTGTATAGCCTTCATGATAATTTGTAGCAATGTGTTACTAGCACAAGCATAGCATTCTTATTATTCCACCATGCCTAATGCTAATATTTAACACTTATTATAATAACACATATAGTTAAGTCTCTCTATAGCACAGTTGTTAGCGGTTGGACTTCAGAGGTTTAATATTTTAAGCCAGGCAAACATTTAGACCAAGGGGAAAGCAGAGAATTCCTATTCTCAGACATATTTCTGTAAATATCTGTAGTCCGTGCGCTAGACAAATCTCATGAGTTGGGCATCCATAGATCCTAAAATGTTACTGCTGGTTTTGAACTCTTAAACTATTTTGTTTCTTCTTATATTGATCTCTGTGGATGTATACCTTGCAGTTGTATCACTTGATGTGCAATCCATGATGTCTGCATGCAAACAGAGGTAACCTCAACCCCGTCTAGCATTCAGCCCCTGTAGCTTTGTTCATGTTTGTCAAGTTGGATATAGTAAGAACCCTGCTGAGCTGGGTCAAGCCACCATTAAATTTTACTTATTGTCAAGTCTATTAATCGAGTTGGTTGTGTGCGTTAGTGGGTGATCCTGTCATGCAATTCTGTCAGTCAAATCATCTGGCGAATCTGTCAGCTTAGTCGGAGGTAGAGTTGGAAGTTGAGCTGGCTGTGAAGTTCGACAGCCTTATTGAGTTTTATGGCGGTCTGAGTCAGCTTGCCTCCCTTGACATTGATTTTGTTAAGATGGAGCCATTTTTCAACTCACCTACCCATAGACTGAATAGATGAGTTCCTATATTTTTCATGTTCTAGTTGACAGTCGAGTTGGCTTTAGCAAAAAGCCAAGGAGCACCTTATCAGTCAACTCAGTGGAGTTGGCCTGAGCAATTTGACTCAACTATAAACTTGTGATGACTCCTCATAGATGTGATTGTAAGGACTGTATTTTCATTGTTTACATTACTGAATACTAAATGTGTTAAATCTAAAAGACTAAGTGAGAAATGTATTTAAACAATGCAGGTAGATACTGTATAATAATAAAAAAAAATGCTGTGTATGTCTTTCCCATCAGACTGATATGTAGTGATATGTAGGATTTGGAAACTTCCAATGGTTGCATTACAACAATGAAGTCTATTTACAAAGGTGTTAATATGCCGCTGTGGAGATGCCCAGTTATCAATCTGCCTGCAAAAAAATAGGATTCCTGTATTTTACCAGGACACTGAAATCATTGCCTCTTCTGGTGCTCTGTAGTGTGTGAGGTGGACAAGGGCTGCATGGGAGAACCGTTTAAGGAGCCATGAAAGGAGAGGCACTACAGTGCTGTAAGGGTAACTATTATAGGTAGGGTAGGAGTGTGCGGAGGGAAGTGGCAGCACAAAAGGTGGAATTTCAAAAATATCACTGATTAATAGCAGTAGTTTGGCTGTTTTAACAGAATGTCCCATGTTTATGCAAGGATTTACAATCGAGGAACAAGAAAATTAGAATGCTTACTTTAGAGCAAAAGTCTATTCTTGTTTTAGCACAGATCCAGCACTTTGTATTGCTGGTTGACTGGCATGACTAGGGCAGGGATTATCCTTGTACCTCAGTCTGTTATGGCTTCTATGTGCTATTGATATTGTGAAACATAATTAGCTGCAGTACATGTTCAGACACTATTTGGTTTCTAGTTGAGGTATTATGAGGCTTTGCATGATTTTCTTCAGTTCATGCGATTATAGATGTATTGTCCCACAGTACTTTAATGATAGTACTACCACCAGTGTAAGGCAGTTTTAACTCAAAGTGTTATTATTTAAGAGTTGGACCTAATACAGGGCTCGACAAGTCCCAGGTGCCAGGTCGCCATGGCGACTGAGAATTTTGTCCTGGCGCCTAGGTCAGGGGCGCCAGGACTGGCCCAGCTCACAGTGCAGAACAGTGCGAGCAAGCCGCCCCCCCAATAAAATGAAAGCGGCCAGCGTGCACACGGCAGTCTTACCACCTCATCTTGCGGCCACACCGCTTGAACGTTGGACTGCTTGCCCACAGACCAACGTTCACGTTCATAAGGTGAGATGGTAAGACTGCCATGTGTGCACGCCGGCTGCTTTAATTTTTTTAGGTGTTAGGCGGCCGGCTTGCACACACCGTGCTGCTGAGTGGCAGTGCCTCAGTGAGGCGCTTTGTCCTGCCTTTTCGAAAGCAAAATATATAAAAAAAAACAAAAACAAACAAACATAATATGAATAGTGTCCTAATCTGATTAAAATATCAGTGTTTAATAGATTTGTGCATTTGTCTTCGGGAGAACATGAAAATGAACACAAATGTTGCAGGGTTTGTTTACCGAAAAAATGTATATGACTTCATATGATTTATATGAATCTTCGTGTTTGTCTTCATAAATACCTCCTAGATAATATCCCTGGTCCCTCCCCCCATACAAGTCACTGCCTTAAGCCTACCTAAAGTCTTCGTAGCATTGCAGGGGTTAACGGGAACAGGAATCCGTAGGATCGGGCCAGGAGTTAAAGGTCCGTAAGAGTGACTCTATTGGTCGCCTCCAAGGGGCTTGTCTGGCTTCAACAAATAAAGAGCAGCTGCCCTTCATTTATTGATGCCAGAGGAGGCCCCTGCCGGTGACCAATAGAGTCGCTCTTATGGACCTTTTACTCCTGGAGCCAAAGCTGCTGCGTACTGTTACGGCGTTAACTCCTTATAAACCCCTGCAAGAACACAGGGAGAAAACAAAGAGAAAATGAACACGAAAAGTGTACACAAATATTTGCCTGAAAAGAACATGGTAATATGAAGGTTTTTTTTTTAACAGAGACGAACAGTGCTGAGATGTAACCTG